>NC_066315.1:123787373-124087373 GCF_022539315.1 Serinus canaria
ACATTTCCTTTCCACATAGCTAGCTCCCTCTTCTTTCCACCACATTAAAAAGGAATGGTAACAGGAACATGTCATGGTCTGAGACATCCTATAAGATGGGATGCCACATCTCATTCACTTCTTCCAGTCAAGAAGACATGGATGAGACACCAACTCCATTGGCATCATGCATTCAAGAGCCTTATCCAACTAACAGAAAGGAAGGTCCCTCCTTCACTCACATGAGGCCACACAACCATTTGTGATTCTGTGTGCAGGGAAGTGGAGTGTTGTGTGGTAGCATTGCACAAGTCATGGCTAGAAGAGAAATTGGAAAGAAACTACCGTTTTCCCACTGAATTGTTATTAAAAATATAGAATGTGGAGCACATTTTTCCTAACATGGTGGATGATGATATATGGTAAAAAAATTATTTTGGCAGTCAATTGATTTGACTTCAAATATTCTATGATCTAAACTATTACCTTGATCTGAGTTTTTATGGAGCAGCTCTACATAGCAGGAATCTCCTTTATATATGATAAAAAGACATGATATTATAAAAGGTATCAGCTGCTCATGGTTAACACTAGAAGCACTCAGGGGTTTTCTTTTACTATGATGCATTTTCTCATTATATTTAAAGTTCATATTAAGGGCAAGAACATGAACTGACAGAATAGGAATCAGCTTAGATGCTATATGAAGGTAATCTTTGGTCTGTGCTCAGGTGCTCTCCCAAGTGAAGCCAACTCCATCATGAGAGGCATGGAACTGCCTTCTGTGTTATAACTTCCATACAAGATTTTGCCTCAAAGCTGAAAATACTGCAGATTGTGTAAAGGCCACTAACTAAAAGTATGACATGAGTGATGTTTACAGGTGTAGCCAGAGAAGGAATAATTTTTGGAATATAGCTTTTGCCTTTCAGATAGGTTTCAGTTCATTAGAATAGCAGAAAATATCAATAATTATCTCTCCTCTGTGATCATAACTATTCAAATTAAATGGCTTATGATCTGTGCATAATCTAGCAAGCAACTAATGTTCACATTCTTGAGGGCAGTGCATATTTTGCAATATGACATTCTTGTACTGCACGATAACCAGAGGCAGATATTTTTTCCTTCCTAGTACTAGAAATGAGGAAAGAAGGGCACTAAAGTAAATGATTTTCTGGCTGGTTTCACTCAAAATCTTTCATGGAATCTGCTGATGGCTTGAAAAGAATTTAATAAAAAGTTGGAAAAGGAGAGATTGGATAGGATAAGTGACAAGAACCAAGGTGATGAGAAACTCTGAAAGATCAATTCTGTGAAGTACACTGAGGTTCAACAGAAGCTTTTGAATTAGACTATTTTCAAACCACTTCAGCTGAATGTGGACCCTGGAGTGCAATTTGCAGTGGTACCAAATTGATAGAAATTGTTTTTCTATAAAGCACCTTGGTGTGTTAGCTTTGATTAATCAGAGGCAATTATCACAGCTAATGGAGCATAGCTACAGACACAGAGAACACAGTCACAGCAAAGTTCACAGGCCTCTTGCACCCAAAGTTCCACAGGAATGTGCTCCATAGGCAGGCCAATTTGTGCATGCTGCTTTAAGTATCTTTTCTAAGCACCACAGTTATCATGTGTTTGCTTCAATACCAGATGAGCTCGGTCACAAACACCTCTGCACTTTGGAATTTTGAAATAACTAGAACACAAGCATGGAACAGGCTGCCCAGGGAAGTGGTTGAGTCACCATCCCTAGAGGCATTTTAAATGTATGTAAATTTGATGCTTAGCAGCATAATTTAGTTCTGAACTTGGCAGTGTCAGGTTAACAGTTGGATTGGATGATTTTAGGGGTCTTTTCCAACCTAAACAGTTCTGTGATTCTGTGATTATGTGATTAGCTTTCTGTAAACATTCAAGCAACAAAATGTATAGGTCTCATAGTACACTTGGACCATTGCTATGGTCCTAATGTAACTCACAGTTTTGGGGTAAATCAGTGCCAAACCAAATTAAATATGTAATCTTTCAGATGGAACAATTGCTGGTATTCCAGGGGCCAGACCTTCAGTGAAATATTTAATCCTTTTGGACATGCTGCTTTAAAATATTTCAGGCTAAATACTGCCTGGTATGAAGAAGTAGGTTGGATTCATAGTCTCCACTGAGTTTTCTTGCAATGGAATTTTTTTCCTGTCCCCATTCAGGGGGGAAGTAATCACTCAACCACCTCAGCTAACTCCACAGTGGAGCTGTGGTCTGTGGAATCAAGGTCCTTCCCTCCCTGTGCTAATCTTAGAGATGCTTGCAATTATACTGAACTCGTTGATGGTCTGTATAAATACAGCAAGTTTTGGATGTGGCAAGTCAGTGATTCAGCCAGCTCTGAAACGGGAGCTGTGATAGCTGACAAAAGAATCAGTGGTCAAATGGAGGCAGCAAATTCTTATAGCTCCTTGCTTGATAGGACTGTGAGTCAGACTCCACATTAACTGCTTCAAGGCCAAAAGGGCAACCTAAATTCTTATTGCCTGTGTTAAAGAGAACCATTACATCACTTAAAATGCAGACTGACAAAGTTCCCCTGAGCCCTGCTTACAACCACTCTCTGCATGTTCAAAACCAGCCACTGAAATGCAGGACATAATGTAATCACTGTTTTTTGGAAATATTATTGTCCATTTTTCATATTTTCCCAGGTCACATCATAAACATTTAGTTTAATGGGCAGTAGCAGTGAATTTTTTTTTTAGAATTTTACCATATAATACAGCTAGACCCTCCAAAAACAAATTAACTGTTTCCTTATAAAAGCTATTACAGCAGCTCACCGAGAAGACCCATTTCTTTCTTTTCCTAAGAGCTGTTGGAAGTAATCCAAATACACTGGAAATTATGCCTTCAATTTTGCAGTGAGGAAATGGGGACATGGAATATAGCTCAGAAGGTACTTTCAGAGCTGCAGAACTGGTCCCTGGTTTACATGGCTGTTACACTACAATCCAGAATCCTCAGAGAGCAGCTTATGTACCCTGTGCTCATCACGGGATGGTCTCAGCCCCTCCACATGGTGACACAATTACAGCAATTACTTGGAGGAAATACTTCTCCAGGGGGATGAACCTCAAACTCTGAGCATCAAGGTGGGTTGCTGTCAAGCACAGGGAGGAAGAACTGCTCAATGCTGAGCACCTGCTTAAGAGCAACCAGTGTCACATGATACTCCTTGGCTTTTGCGGAGCAGAAATAGGGAAAGGGGAGGGGAAGATATAACTTCACTCCCTCTCAATCCCCCCAGTGCTTCATCTCTAAAATTAGGAGCTGGACTTATATTAGGGAGTGCAATGTTCTTGCTTGTGGAGGTGTCCTTCCATCTGTCCAGCAGCAAACCATAACCAATCTGCCCTGTCCTCTACAGAGAAAGTTTTGTGAGCAAAGGAAAGTCTCATGCATTCCAGCTCTGCTGGGGCAGACAGTGAGACAGGAATTTTCATGGAAAATGAGTAGGAAAATTTTTGGTTTGTTTTGTTTTCCACGTGATGCTGCTGCTCTAAGGCTAATCTCGGTTGTATTATGAATTGTGCATACTTGTGACAGTGATGTCCACAGTGGCTGTCACAGCAAGCTGTGCAAAATGAAGCATTATGGAGCAACTGCTGAGCAGAAAGATGTAGAGGTTTCATTGCTTATTGAAAGGTATTGCCATCTCTGTAGAAAATTGATTCCTTCAACACCCAAATCTACAAAATTGCCTTAGGAATACAGAAAAAAGCATCCTCCTTTAAAGGCAAAAGTGGCAGAGTGTCGTTATTTTGTCAGGTTTGCAAGTTTCATTTTTCTTTTAAAAAGGAGTTGTAAATGAGTATATTTTTAAAATTGTAGAGACAGCAAAAATGGGAAAAGTTTGGCATCCAAAAGAACCCTGGGGTCTAGCTCAGCCTGCTACATTAGCTATGGCTTAGCAATGTGCATTATGCAAATACAGCAAAGAGCCCTTTAAAACCTGATTAAAGTCCTGACCTACAGATTAAGTCCAGCCATCTTAATATTGTGCATGAAAAGGATGTCCTGTGTTGGGGACTAAGATAGTGAGGAATAGGAGAAGATACTCTGGGTTTAATTTTCTAATGCTAATTCCAAAAATAAATAGATTTTTTTTGGGAAAAAATAAAGAAAAATGGAATTCAGAACTGATGAGCTGCACAGTCTTTTCTTTAAGGACAATTGTCCCTTATCTGCAGTGTTCTAAGTAGCAGATAAAGATAATATGCACAATGTCAATGATGCATGACAAACTTTTAATTTTTTTTCTATCTACCTTCTTCAACCAAAATTTTACCTGTAAGGAAGATTTAATATTTTTTTTCAAGATAGGGAGACAAAGAGTTTTCTATTTTTTTTAAGTTTTACCTTTCATTTCATGTATCTTCTGCAAGAGAAATAGGGGAAGTAAATTCATATGTGATCAGAAAATGCAGACAATATGAAAATATAAGTGCTCAATATTAATTGAATTTTTTTACAGGTAACTTTTTTCCACTTTAGAGAACTTCTTGCTGCTGTTGTATTGCTCCATTTGTGATTTAGAATGAGAATTGGTTGGGATGAAATGCTGCTTGCAGGTCAGGATGGTGAGATAGATGCCCTCATTTGATTTGATTGTATAAGCTTTCAGATCTGAAACTAGGCTGCTGATGTAAACAGTTGATCAAATTAAAATGCCTTCTTGGACAATCAGGAAACAAAGAAAATAGCTTTATCTCCTCATTTTTTAAGAAAACATCCTTGTGATTAAAAAAAAAGAAAAAGGCAACAGAAAAAAGAGAGGAAAGATAGAAAGGTGAAGGTGCTCTTGTGAAGGGAATTTTTTTATCATAAAAATGTTGTCAGCTAATAGAAGAATTAAGACAGTTGAACCAGCTCTTTAAAAATCCTTGTGACACTGGTTACAGAGTGAGAGTGGATAAGCAATTTACACAGTGTAATTTACTCTTTGAACATAAGTTTTTCATTGAGGTGATATCCATGATCAGACTACAAATACTTTGGTTGGAGTTACTGCATTTGAGGATAGCTCCTTTATAACCTGATCACAAATAATCCTGATGCAGGTATATGTGTCTCCCAGCTTTGAAACAGGATCTTTAGTGTTTGTTTCACATCACAGCTATTGAATATCTTGACAAAGTTTAACTCAAAAAGAAAAAAAAAATGCTGCAAGCCACAAGCACCTAATTTCTCTGGGTTAAATCTGTTTAGGAATGGTTCTGCACACAAAGGATTAAAGAGTTCTGCTAAGTCTATATCCCTTTTCCTGTTCTGATCCCCCTTAAGTTTGATACCATTAGCAAAACTGCAACCCAAAAAGATTTTGGTTTGATTTACTTCCAGAGTTTTAAGTACCTCTAACAGTTTTTATACTCGAAGCACATGAAATTCACACAGCTCAAATTAAAGCACAGAGCCTCATTCTGAATTTGCTGTAGGAAATTCTGAGAAAATTAATCCAAGAAAAATCTTACAATTCTGCAGGTTTCTCTGCTATGTTTTAAAGGCCTGCAAGGTTAAGAAAAATTTACAGAATGAGATTTCCAATGACAAGACATTGGAAACTGACTAAGGCAATTTTGAGTATTGATAACAAAGTAACTCACTGAATGTCCCCTGTCAGGCACTGACAGCTGATGCATGTTCAGTACAGAGTGAGTGCTCCCAGTTCCATCAGACTGTCTCCATAATGTCATTGCTCATAATACTATATGCTGTCATTTCTGTCTGAAGCACAAACAGTGGCTTTGTTCTGTGAAAAACAAATATCCCCTCTGCTTTATGTCTTCAGAACAGCAGCAGACACAGGTCAAAATAAGGATGGTCTAAGTGAAAGCTGAAATAAATTGTCTAGCATTTAATTTTTCTAAGCCACAATATAAATAATGATTAGGCAATCCATGTATGGTCACCCTCTTGTTCCTGCTGCTGATAATAATATTTGTGGCACTAAACAATTTATATAGCCAGTAATATATCAGCCTAGCAAACAAATATGAATCAGTGAACCAGCTAAAATATCTGTCTTAAATGCCCTTCCTCCACAAACTCAGCAGAGCATAACACATCAAAATAAAGGTCAGAGCAACCCCAGTTTGAACATTGCTAGTCATCTTTAATTGGGTTTGACTCTGAGTCTCATTTATCAGTGTAAGCCACTGAAATGATATCTGTATTTCCAAATTGTTTCTAATTTAGAAACAATTTGCAGTCCTTAGAAAGGAAGACAATAATTTCTGCTTTTTTGTTCACGATTTTTGTTTCCTCTAAATAGTCTCCAAATTTGCTCTTCAGCTTTCCAGAAGCAGAGAGAACCACATTAGCATTACTACTGCTGCTACTATGACTTATTATTATTATTATTATTATTATTATTATTATTATTATTATTATTATTATTATTATTATTATTATTTTTAACACCACTATTTCTGAACTTTTAAGTTACTCTTAGATACACCATAACAGAGGTGGAAAACAAGAGGGAATCTGTAAGGTCACTGCTCCCAAATATTAGTTTTTTCTTAATTAAAACCATTAGAAAATGCTAAAACTGGGAGGTTTATAAAGCTTATTTTCCAATTTTCTGGCAGACAACTTAGAAAAATGGGACTGAACATCTACAGTATGTGCTTTTAGCTTAAGGGCCAGCTGAACTGATAAAAAGGTAAGAGCAGGAAATAAGAGAAAGACAATTAAGATTTGGTAGGAAGTCAGCCTCCTTTTGCTAGTTCACAAAAAATGAAAGTTACCTTTAGCTAAAGATTTTTCTTGGGTGGATCACAGGGCACATAGGTGTTCACTGTGGTCCAATTTGTTCGATTAAATATTCATAGAAGAGCTAAGGGCAAGATTTCCCCCAGGTTTAATCAATAGGAACATTGCCATTGTCTCCAACAGGAGTGTTTATGGCATGGTTTGTCTAAATGAATGCAATGTATATTTCTCTATGCAGCAAGAATATTCACATGCTTCAAGCCCATTTGCAGTTCTGCTTCCCATCCATCTGCTGATTCAATTGCCTCCACATTGTTATCCAGTGACATTTATAGTTCTTTATGGTATCTGAGGTAACCAAACAAAGCTCGTTCATATGTCACAGGGCTTAATTGGAGCAGTGTCTCCTGGATTGGCAACAGCTGGCCAGGTTGTTTGCCCTAGGGCAGCTCAAATGACACTGGATAACTAAATTAGAGCAAATATTTCACCTCAGATTTTCTGGCCATGGACTTCCAGTCTTTCTCAGCTAAGGTTGCTTGCTGTGTAAGTTACAAAAATTAGCAAGGAGTTAATTTTGTTCACAAGGAAATGTGCACGGCAGAGCAAGGCTCTAAGCACTTGGTGGTGGTGGATCCATCTCCTTTTATCACCATATTAGCTCTTCCAAAGTGAAAAGATTCTAGGGTCCATGAGTCCCTTCCAGTGTTAAATTACAACGCATTTGAATGACCTTATGGTGCAAAACCAAAAGGGAGATGGAGACCCTTGCTCTCTTGACATTCATTCTCTAACCCAAATTACCTTTCCTTTTTCTTGCATGGCCAACATACTGATCATTCCCTTAGGAAAGCATTTTGGCAATAGTGATGGCTCCTTCTTTGATGTCTGTCAGTAGCAATAAGGACACATCCTGTCCTGGTGTAACTTGACATATGCCCAATGAAATCTCCTAGGACATAAGCTCATCACTTTTACCCTTGAACTGAAAGAAACTGAAAAAGAAAGAATCTTTGCTTTCAGTGGGTACCTGAAGCAGATCATACCTTTGAAAAGAAAATAACCTCAGGTTTTGTGCTTCCTGGAAATCTGTGTCTTCCTTAGCAGCTCAGCTTAAAGGAAAGAGCAGATTGTTAAGCATCACTTCCACAGTTTGGTGAACAGCAATTAAAACATGAAATCATTGATTACCACAGAGTTACTGAGATTCTTTCTTCCCACCTGAATTATAATGTGGTCTGACAGTTAAAGACAGGTTTGGTGTAAAGTCTGAAATTCATGGTTGAATAAAGATTTAACATAAATCTGGAGCATGCTTTCAAACATTTGTAAAAGCAAACCTCTGAGCCCCTACTCTGTGCTCTCAGATTCCTAATAAAAGTGAATAGCTGGAAAGAATATAGAGGGGTAGAGTGATTGACTTCTAAGGATTTATTCAAGGAGCTGAATGTTGATATCTTGGCCTGACAACTTAGCAGGATAAGGTAGCAGTTTTCAAGCACTTGAACAGTATAACCATGAAAATATGCTAGGAATTATTAAGGCTGACAAAAACGATATCAAAATCACCAGACAGTAAGCAATAGGACTGCCTTCAGAGCATTTTGTACACAAATACCTTTATAGAGCTTAAACAGTTATCACAGATGATTGCAGAGGTTTTTTTCATTATTTAAAAAAAATATAATTTTTTTTTGAAACAGGCCTGAAACAATGGAAAGAAAGAAGTCAAAAAGAATTCCAGAAAATAATATTTTCTAAATATAAGATTTATTTGGCTGAGCAATAATCTTTACAGGGAAAGATACAAATCCCAGAATTGAAGGGTCTATTAAAAGCAATCTTAGGCTGACATTGGAATTGACTGTATGATTTAATTTAGGGCAAATTTCTCCCTCCCCCATCTCAAATATCTTTTATTTTAAATTCAACAAGAACTACCTGACAGGATTTATGAAACTTACCTTGTAAAAAGAAAAACTTTGAGTAAGAATATAAATATACCTCAGTTTTTACATCAAGCTGTCTTGATTTACCACAGTGTCTCTGCAAACCTATGAAGTAGTGCTTGTAATTCAAGGCTGCTCATTGTAATACATATCATTTTACTTTTCTGTCTTCAGTGTGTGAAATGGCTAATTAATATGAACTCAAAATGAATCCTGAAACTTTTGTGTATATAGTTAGTTACTTTTGTTAAGCTTGGCTTAAGTCCTGCAGGATGCAGTCTCGGAGTTACTTCAAGAATTTTCCCAAGGGCTGGTTTGTCTGCAAGAGTACTAAAGTTTAATGTTCTTTTCCAGTTTAAATGTAGCTGCCTGGAATAGCCAGACAATCCGATAATTTTTAAGTAACAAACAATTTATAGTTTCCTGTGCTAATGAATCTGTGACAGTTGTATTGTGGTCTGGATAATTTACTGCAATATGAACATATGCTTCAGACTGTGACATTTGGCCATAGATTATTTCCTTATTGATATGAAAATATGACCAATTTTTACAGAGTATTATTGATCTAAATATTATTTATTTGAATCTATTAGGGAATTTGAAAATTTGGAATTGAAAATCTTAGCTAACGCTGCTCTCAATACAGCTCTGATGATCTCAACATGGTGATCTCAGCAGGGATTTAATTTACATAATTCCATAATTCTCATCTGATTTACATGTGTAGAAATGCACTTACAACGGGGGAGTTGTTCTGGAATTACTGAAGAAAAAAGGTGTGACTAGTATTTCTCATAAAATTGAATAAATAGCCAATGGCTCATAAAAGTGTTAAGAAGACACTTGAATATTCTCTGCTGTACTGTTATATGAAGACTGTGGAAGACATTCTGACCCTAAGAGAAAGAAGAAGGAATTTAAGGACTGGGCATTTTCTGGACAAGCAGACACCTAAGGTCTAATTCTGCTTTCCTCTGTGATCTTGATATGTTGAATCAGTCTTCAATATCAGTGTTCTCAGTTTCTAAAAGGAATATGAGAAAACATACTGGAATTCCAGGCTGCTTCTCAGGCACAAAAATCTGGATGATAATCAACTATCAGAACTATGGAGTCAAGATTTAAGTTCCAGCAGTCAAAGTACTGATCAAGCCAAGATCAAGTTCCAGCACCAAATTGTCTGAAAATTGTTATTGATATTGTGATAGCCTGCAGAATTTAATATATCTTTTCTCTGCTTTTTAGGGTTTTTTAGTATTTTTAGCCAACAAGGAGTTTTAGCTATGTCTCAGGAGACTACTCATAGCAAGAGAGAACCACAGTCAATAATCACAAAAAATGCTGTTTTTTCCTCTAGCACACCTTGCAATTATTGGTGTTTTTTCTCTTTCTTACAAAGGACAAAGTTCTGCAAGCTTAAAGCATGCAACACAAAGAGTCAAGGGACCTGCAAGATACTATTAATTGAGGTGTATAACCTCACTCTTCCTTTGTCCATTTATTTCCTTAAATAACAGGCTTGCCTTACAAGGAAATGAAAAAAGATGCTACAGCTAACCCCAACAACACGTCTTGTTCTGTAGCTAAATTACTCAACATCAATCATTTAAGATCCTGCTGTGGAATTCAGTCTAGGTATAATTGTGGTTTTTCACTTGCTTTCAGTTAAACAGAATTCCATTGTTTGCTTAATACACTTGAGAAAAACATTGTGACCACTCTAAATAAAAAAGACTCCAAACAACCCTCCTTCATTCAAGTCTGTTATGAAGCAACATAGTCTCTGGAATTAAAATAAATATCCACAATGATTTACCCTTGAAGATGTATTTCTCAGGACATGTACTAATGCTTTTAAAATATGGTTTACCTAGGAATTGTACAGAAGTATTTAATTTCAAAAGATTCCTTGGTCTTGCTTGCCCCAGAGAATGGACTCCTGTTAGTTTCAGATATGCTTTTTCCTCATGAAAAACATTTAATCCATTATATATTTTATTAGCAATTTCAAATATTTTCTTTTTATTTCAGTTTAATTAGAATGCTGGTATCTAGTTCTCAGTTTTAGGAAATGAAAATATTCTCTTTGCTGTAATCAAAGGTAAGCTCCAGTCAAACTTTCTCTCATTTTTTCAGCAGTGGACTTCAGAAGACACATTGTTAAAAAGAGACTAAAAAGAGAAAGGGAGAAGAAAGAGAAAAAAATATTTTTCTCTTTTTTCTTCTCATTTTTTTGGAGGAAAAAAAGAGAAGAAAAAATAGAAAAATATTTCTTTGGAGCTTACAGCTTTCAATGCTGTGTTTAGAATGCTGGTGAGAAGGACCGTGTTATAATCTCTGGAGGATTTATTTGCACATATATCTCATCTCCAGGATATATTTGCACATTTATGCACTAAAGATGAAACTGAGGTAACCAGCTCAATTATGGGACTCCAAATAGCACATCATGAGATGAACTATTGGAATGAGTAAACCAGCTGAGAAATCACTTTGAGGAGACCTCTCTTATGTAAATTCTCAATTGTAAAGTCTCCGTCCCACCTAGTCCTGGAGAAAATGAGTGAGGAATGTTAGTTGCAACAGGGTTGTTAAGGTGCCACACTGAGGAGATACCATTTCTCCCCAAAGTGACCACCAGCTGCAGTTAGCTTTTATCACAATCAGGAGAGGTTTTTATCTGTATTTTGTATAAATATAGCAGCTGTAGCAATGGGGCAAAGACCCTCTCTCCTGCCTGCCTACCTCATTGTATTGGATGCACTTCTCTGAAGATTAAACTGTCTTAGAATTAGATCTAAACTGAAAGAGGGTAGGTTTTGATTAGATGTGAGGGAGAAATTCTTTACTGGGAGAGTGGTGAGGCTTTGGAAGAGGGTGCCAGAGCAGCTGTAGATGTGCCATCCCCGGAATTTTTCAAAGCCAAGTTGGATGGTGCAGTGGAAGGTGCCTACGGCCACGGCAGTGGGTTTGGCATTAGATGATCTTTAAAGCCCTTTCCAATTCAAGCCATTCTATGATTCTATGATAATACAAGTTCAACTAGAATCAGATACCCAGAGAAGAATTTTCTAATCTTTTAAATGGGTGTTGCCATTCTGGAAGGCACCTTTAGGTACGATTTGTGAAATGTCATTTATGTCTTTCTGTCTTATTGAAGAGGGAATGGAGGAGGTCAGGAATAGGTAAATCTATAATCCTGTAGCTTGGTAGCAGCTCACATTAATTACAAGGCTGCTTTTATAAGCCATTCTACTGAGACATTTTATCACTTTGAAGCCAAATGAAACATTCTACACATTTTTTTTTGAGCCAGCTAAGATAAAAGAAATATCTAAGGCTATCACTATCCAGCTCAGGACATTTCCATCTCAGCTAAACTCTGAATGTTATCACTGAAAAGCTTATTCTTCCTTGGGTTACATTTTTCTAATTGATTTTACTGTATTTCACATCTATGTATTTTTCAGTTCTTTTAAAGCTTCCTCATTTTCTTTTCCTATTATCCCTTCCTTCATCAGGTCTCTTTGTATTTCCACATACAGTTCAGAGTTGTAAAGGCACTTTTCTCCAGATCTTTGCACTTCCATTAGCGTATAGTCCAATGGTACTGACAGATCTTTTTATTACTATTTATACTGTTCCTTGCCATGAGTCTAATTTCTTCTCTCATGGAACTTCAAGCAGTTCATCAAAAATCCTGTCTCTTTATATTTAGATCAAATGTTGAGGATTTTTTATAAACAAGAATTAAAATCTCAAAGCCTTCATTACAAAGATAATTTTGTGAAAGTTGTACTCAGACTTTAAGATAGTATGTAACCTCAAATGACACAACAGGCCGCATTCAAAGCTGATTTTATTTTGGGTACAATTCTGCTGAGCTAAATTGAGCTGAACTTGTTTATTCAGGAACTCAATCTAATCTGAAGTTGAAATGTGAACATGAAAATGCATTAGATAAAGCACTGCTGTCCTGTTAACGAAGTTTGATGGCAATACTTCATTTAATGTTCTAGATGCACACCACAGACATTGCCAAAGGCAAATCTAATTAGCTGTGTGAAGAATTCCTATAGATCTGTTCTCACTTACAGAAATGTAATAGATGAGAGTAGATCTATGTCAATTTGCTATATTAACTTTTAAGCCGGCTTCAGAATGATGCATTCAGAAGTAAAAAAATCCAACAGCTGTGGATGGTTGTAGAAAAATAAATGTCTCATTTTTGGTACCAGGTCATTACTGAGTTCTTTATTAACTATGCTGTATATTTGAATTGAGTTATCTTCTGTGCATTTAATGCATATTTAAGTCTGAAAAATACAGAAAAGAAAAGACACAGATTCCAGTAGACACCACACAGTCATTTTGCCATATCTGATTACCCTATGCAATTAATTAAAACGAAATACTAGCTCACATTCAACACCTATCAGAACTTTATTTGAATAACAAAGGGGATAAAATGCGAAACTGCATCATAAAACAGAATGGACATTCAGTCTGGCCAATACAAGTATTCATTAGGGCCATATTAGCTCATAGCTGCTTGAAGGGGATCTAAAATGAATAAGAATTTGAATGAATAGTAAAGTATTTTTGGAAGCTGATGTTACCAATTAAGACAACTGTTCTAGATAAACAAAACCACTACTTCCACCAACCTTAGTGTAAAACTCAAGATGCAGCCAATTTGAATTCTTTTCTGGAGATAACTTTTTTTTAAATGAATAAACATTTTCCAAATATTTATTAAGAAGCAGGCACACAACAGTGGCAGATCTCCATTAAATATGTGTGTGTGTGTGTGTGTGTGTGTGTGTGTTGATTTAAAAAATGAATGGGCTCACAACACGGCTTGAAGCATGTCTTGAACAGATTCAGGTCTGGAGGAGGTCAAACATGAAGTCTTCTGGCTGAAAATATCAATCTATTCTGTTAAAATGGCTAAAATGGCTAGTGATTAAGTGTATACTGCACAGATGTTAATAAAAAGAGAAAAACAAAACTTATGTCTGATGGACTTGAATGTAATTTTATATTCTGCCTGCCTGAAAAAAATGATACCTTCCTGGTTGTAAATGTTGGGAATTCTGTGGAAACAGAGAAATTACCACTGCACTGTTTGAGATTCATGAATGCTCCCTTAAAGAAATACTATTTTTTTTTATTGCACAGAATCATAGAATGGCTTGGGTTGGAAGGGACCTTTAAGATCACCTAGTTCCAATTCCCCTGCTATTGGCAGGGAGGCCATGATCAGGTTGTTCAATGCCCCATCCAACACTTGAACACTTCCAGGGATGGCGTGTCCACTGCTTCTTGGGACAATCTGTTCCATTCTATCACCATCCTCTGAGTAAAGAGTGTCTCCCTCTCCATCATACTTTATCTAATCTAATCAAAATCCCAGAATATGCTGACCATTGCTCCTTGTCCTGTCACTACCTGACCATACAAAAAGTCCCTCTCCCTCCTTTTCATAAGCCCCCTTCAGCTACTGAAAGGCCTAAATGAGGCCTCCCTAATAGATATAAACATAAGTGGTACAAATATATTGTTAAAACCAGGTAATTTTGGTGTCTCTCTTTATATTTGGATGCATGCTCTATCTATCTATCTATCTATCTATCTATCTATCTATCTATCTATCTATCTATCTATCTATCTATCTATCTATCTATCTATTGTTTCATTACAGGTACTTCAGGAAGAGTTATGCCTAGTTATTTCCTTGTCCAAAACAAAGCAGGAGATTGGCTTTCTACCTTCCCTTGTGTAGTTTTCAGTACCAGGAAAAGATTTGTTTCTGCAGACTCTGTCCACAGTAGTCCAAGGCTGAAGTTACCTCTTTACATTTGGCTGGTATAACTCTTCTGCTAAAATGGAATCTTTTCTCCTCTAAAACGGTCTGAGCTGACTCCTCCACTCTGTCTACTAGACAAAGTACTCTTTCTTCCACCTCAGCTGGAATCACTAAACTTCTTTTGAACTTATTTAGTGTACAGAGATACTTCTTGCTCACAGGTTCCACTGCTCAGGTTCCATTACCCTGCAAAACTGTAGGTGTGTAGGTATTCTTAAATCAAACTACCAGTTTTACTCAAATATTTCTTCTTCCTTGAACTGCCTTGCATTCCAGGTGTACTACTTCCCCAGCATTTTTTTTTTCATCTCAGTAGAATGTTTCATATTCCTGAACTGAGTGCTCGTGTACATGGATTTTCTCAGCATTTCTAATTTTCTGAAAAGCAAAGTTATTTTGAAGTGTATGCATTTAAAACCAGGGATTTATAATTATCTCATTTTACATAGGCATTCATCCCTTTTTGTATGCTTAAACAACACAACGGTGAAATTGTGAAAGGAGGAATTTGTAACAACTCTGCCTTCTGTTAGAGATAAAAAGCAGTTTTCATATGAGACATAGTACACTATTGCAATTATTTGATTTATTAGCTGCTTTGTCTTAAACCTTTCTTCCATGATAACAAAAGTAAATGAGTTTATTTGAATGCATTTATCTACTTTAATTGCTTGAAATAAAATACTAGTGATTTGAACAAAATAATACTGCAGGCACCAGTTGCCAATTTAATTTTGTTTAAGAAACTAATTTTGTGTATGAACTGTGGGAGAAATTAATTTGAGAATTTAGTTTTTTCAATCCACTTGTTTCATGAACATGCACACACACATGATCCACTTAGACATCAATAAATTTAAATTAAATGTTTTTCTTATTGATATCCTGCTGACTTTTATTTTCTGTTAATACCATATGAAATGCCAAAATATAGCTAAATCTCTGTAGTTCTATCTCATGCCAAATAATCAAAGATTCTATTATGGAAATGTGGTTTTGTTTAAATTTTAATACTCAAAGCCATTTCACAAAGTACTGAAAAGGCCTTCACATGTTGCCACAGATAGTATGTTTATCTAGGATTTCTGTATTGAATGTCAGTCCATGACCATTTTTTGTAATTTAGAAAGATTCTTATTTGCAAATTAAAATAATGCAATTTATCTGGAATGATGTGTCTAATATTTTTTTCCCTTGGAGTTATAAATCACATATTATGAAGAATTGACTGAAATGGTATATTGAAGAAAAAATGAGTAATTTTATAAGGGAAATTGAGAGCACAGATTACTATTTTGGCCAGTTGCATTATTTTCCCCATACATTTCACCTTTGTTAAATGCTAAAAAATCTTACTTATGAACAAATTACAATCAAAGCACTAAACAAACCTAGTAAAGATTTTCTAGTCTATGATGAAAGAAAAGGATTGGAAGACATAAGCTTATCAGATACATTTTGTGGTTCTAGAAAGATTTCAAGTGAAGTGGTTTTTTAAATAAGAACAGGCAAGAAGTAATTGGGAAATAAGTTGTGCATATTTTTAATAGTTGAAAAAGCTAAGGAAGAAGTTCTGTCTTTGAGATGCACAATTTAATATCAAAGTGTGGGATAGCAAATCTCCCCTTGATTTTTGAGAGAACACTTTGCATGGGAGGTTCTCAGGATAACTCAAGGACCAGACTTTCACCAGGCTGCTCAGATTTCTCCACACTTCCTGCCTTGAGGAAAATACATATTTGCTATTGGGAAATATTTTCCATATGGGGATAAAAGAGTAGAAAGCCCTGGAATCTCCTGCCAGTGATTTCTGAATCTCCCATGGAGTGACTGGAGTAGTTGCAGAAACATTCATGAATTCCAGATGTTTCACTGTTGGGAATGAGGAATAAAGTCCTACTGCATAGAGAGAACCTGGGAATGGCACAGCTAACCTGATGCACACAGGATGTGCCTATAGGATATATAGGATATGCTGAACTTTTGAGCAGGAGGACATTGAGAGTATGGGTCAAAGACTTCCACAGTGCCTTGGTCTTTACTCTCTTCCTCAAAAAGGGTGTTTCCTTTCTCAGTACTTTTGTCCATATGATTTTCTTCAACACCTTGAAACTTTATACATAAGGAACTTCTTTTCTGATGGTTGCTGACTATTTGTTTCCCACTTAGAATGAGGAATGAAAAAAAAATCACTTAGAAATATCCTGTAAAGTACTCCTCCTACCTATTGTGGTTTTGAGTGGTAGAAAACGATCTTAATCCAAAATTTTTATGTCCTTTCCAAAACTTTTGACTGTTAATTTTAATATAAAAGTTATTCTAATGAGAATTATTTAAAAATATTTTTCCACATAATCTTTAACATACAAAACAAGTTTGCACTAAAACTTCATGTATAATAATGTTTAATTCATGACCCAAAAGCACTTACATTTGATAAACCCACCTTCTGCAGCTGTGAGGAACACAGAATCACTAGATAGGCATGGCTTAGCCACTCCAATATTGCCTTTTTCCCAACCTGGAAATGAAACTCCAGATAATTTTCTTAAGGAGGTGATACAAAAGGGGATCTTTTTTTGAAGGCCTTCAGGAGCAGTTATGGAAAGATGTCAACAAAAATCCACCCCCCACAGGGGTGAGTACATTTTTATAGGTGCCTTGGAAATTAGTACATTTTTATAGGTTTTTGGAAATTAGCATAATTGACTAAAAGCATCAATTTGGAGGGCAAATGGTGATGCAATTCTTCCCCCAGGTCAAGTCCTTTCTCTGAAGTCTCCCCCTTGGCACTGGCAGTACTTTGCCCATGAAAATGTATCTCAGAGTTGTTCTCAGCCTTGGCTCCCAGGAAGAACCAAAATAGCACTGGGCCTTGTACCCCCAGGGCTTGGAGCTCTGGAATTTGTTTTGGCTTTTTGCCTAGGGAAAGACCATGGAAAAGTACTGGGAAAATGAGTCACAAATATAAGGGGTGACAGAGTTACAAATACATGTGTGAAGAATATAGAAAACAATTAAAAGGAAAAAAGGCAAAACTGAAACTGGCATCACCAGCCTAGAAAAGCATGGCATCAAGCAGCTGAGTAAAATGACAGTGACTAGCTACAGATCTGCCATAACATTGGGAATGAAGGACAAAGCTATATCTGTGCTGGCAAACAAGGTCAGACATGAGCCTGAGTACCAGACATACTTTTCCTTGTCCCAGCATTTACCTTGCTTAAATTTTTGAAGTCCTTGGTTGGGAAATAATTCACCTGTTACATTATTATTTTTTGTTATTTAAAAAAAATTATTATTTTACCTAGTTTTTGCCTTTAGGAAAATCATATCTACAGAGTCTAATGATTTTTCAAAGCCTCTACCTGCAGCAAATTAGGCTATAAATAGGTTTATATGCATTTCAAGTCTGGATGAAACCTTTAAGATGCAACACTCTCCCATCCTTCACAGAAAGTCGATGTGAAGTTTAAGGAATTAAAAGTTCAAAAAATTGTGTTCAGAAGGCTAAGATTAGAAAGATTCTACATATTAATCATGGTTGGTGAATTGTTCTCCTGAGATCTGATGTGCTATTTCAAGTGCTGAATTAATTAAAAAATGTGATTATATATCACACATTTATTTTAGTGATTGTACTGAGTAGAGAGGCTAGTTAAAATTCTACTACACCTCACAGAGAAGAAATAGCTTTGAGTATCCTCAAAGTACTCCCACCTCCTGCAATAAATGGATTAAAAGCATTGAGAAGCTGTAAATTAGTCACACTGTCACTTGTTATTGCTAAAGTACATTATTAATATCAGAAAAAACACTTTTCAAAATAAAACACTGCAATCTCTCGTTTATCCTGATTTTGTATCAATAAAAAATGGAAGCTAGTAGGTAATTTAGTAATATCCACTGCTCACATTAGAAAGAAGTTTCAACTCTCATGTCAAAGAGCTATCCTTGTGAAGATAATTTAAAATGAAGAGTCATATATTTTGAACACTTTCTTTACGAAGATATGATATTCTTTTCAGTAAAAAATCAGATCTTACCTGTCTGAAGCATTATAACTGGCCAATAATTTGCATTAATCTGCTCTGCCCACTTTGAAGCTCATCTCTTGCACCATTCTGACAAACCTTTAAGTTGTCAGTTTTGCCAGTTTGGACTTAGCACAGTAGAAAAATAACTTTTTGTGATCATTATGTTCTGAAATATCAGAACATCATCCAGAACTACATCCTTACAAATGGTTATAGAGTCAGCCTGTTGATTTTCTTTCAGGTTCATGATTTTTGGTCAGGTTTTGAAAACTGGACAATATAGAGTTACTATTCCTGTTCAGGCTGCTCTATAGCCTTGGGGTTCTTTGTCTTGTTTTTAGGATGTTTAACAAAATCAATTGTGCAGAAGATGGATTACAGTAATTTTTTGATTTTGAAATGAAAATATCAGGGCCATCTTTTTGTGCTGTAATGGAGCCTACGGCATGCTGAGGGCACAATCAACAGATAGCACTTGGCCTTTAAGCAGGGTTGAGCCTTCTCTCTTTCTGCATATGAACTGCTACAGTTTTTATTTAAGAGTTATTTATAAATCACTCAATGAATATCACTACTCTTTCAGATCTACTGAGATTTGGAGCCTCTACTATTCAGTAGCAGAAGTCAGGGAAGAAAGGCAGTGGGTGACTGAGTGGCAAAAGGGCAACCATCCTGCCCTAAGTGACATTTCTAATATTGTGAAGAATACATGGCGAGGAAAAACTCAACACAGCTCAGCTATTTCCTTCTCCTCAGACCAGGTCCTTTCTTTACATTTCCAGGGCTAATGCAGCAGTAATTACATGAGGGATGACGTTTGCATTGATGCAAATATCTTCAAAGTTCTTTCCCCCTCTTTTCTTCATATCAGTCCAAAAGGCTGAGAATGACCAAACCAATTCAACTCAGCTATGTTGGGATGGAAAAAATAATGTTTGATAGCTACTGAATACATGCTGTTAGCAAGAGCTCCATCCTCTAATATCTCAGTGTCAAACATATATAGCTTCAGCAAGAAGCCATACACTTGATCTTGGTAGGTTTCAATGAACAGGCCCAAAATGTCCTTTTCATTTTTACTCATGCTTTTCTTCTCCCCTCCCTGATGTATATGTGCACATTCCTAACAACATCCCAGCATTTTGACTGAGGCAGTTTTAAATTTACCTGGACCTGACAGCAATTTCAAATAAGAGAAATAGAGAGGAAAGTATGCATCAAGAAACACACTCCTGATCATGTAAGGTTTTCAACAGATGGGAAAATGGACCGAAAAATGAAATTTGATGTTATTGAGTGGAAGGAAATATTTTGGTTTTATTGTCAGTTCCTCATGCTACTTAGCAGAAGAAAAAGGAGCCTAAAAATAAACTGATGTATTAGAGCTATAGAAAATGTGTAAGAAAGAACAACTTGCATCAAGCTCGTTGTAGAAAAATAAATAAATAAGTCTATTAAAGAAGATGGGTGCAGTCATCAGAAAACCTCTGACATTAACTTTTATGAAGCAGTTAAAATTCTCACTGCAGCTCCTGATTTGCATGTGAACTATGACCAATCATTCAGTCTGAAAACAATATGAGATAAATTTACAATTTAACTTGTGTTCTGTATGGCTCAACACAAATGAATCAAACAATATGCCATAAATTTCATGGACTGTTAAGTTTTAGCTCTGGTGATGTAAATCACAGGTGGGATTGTAGCACAGAGAGAGTGCTGTTGGGTTGAGGAAGCAGTAAAGCAGAGAACCAGACCTTGCTTTGACTAGACAGGATCAGTATACTGAAAAACACAATAGAGACATAAAGAGTTGTGGAAAAAAAGAAAAGCCTATTACCTTAAAAAAACTTTCACAAATAACAGCCATGAAATCACCTGTTTAACCTAACTGGAGAGAGACTGCAGAGCTTCCTCAGTGAGCTCCATTTAAAGACCAAAAATGCTTAGATGAAATTTCTACAGTAACAGTCCACAAATACAGCTATTATGATTTCTTTCAAGCTCAACTAGTTCTGTCAGCTGAAAACAAAAGTATTTTATTCTCTGGTCTTAAAACAGTAATGGATTTTGATTTCATGGCAGTATTTGTTCTGCATTTTACTCATGATCAAAAGATCAGGCTTATTATGAAGGAAAACAGTCTTAGATTTCCACTTTATGAAACTAAACTTTTATGATGAGTCGCCTCTTTGCTTATCTTGACGCAAGACTCTGAATTCACATTCCACAGTAAATTTGGTGTTTCCAATCAGCTACTGAGTCTCTGGATATCATTTGTGTGAATTCCATTATGACTTTTCTGAACTTAATCTTTTCTATATCCATCTTAATATCTTGGTTAGGGTTTATTTAGTTTTCTTTCCACTTCATATTTGTCTTCTAGAAAGTATGTGGTTTTGGAAGAGCCTACCCTTGACACATATATCTTTTTAGATGCTGAAAATAAAGTAAATATCACTATCACAAACACCATATAAAGAGCCTCTGCAAATAGCATCTTCTAAATATCCACTTCAGACAAAGATTGTCTGAAGTGATAATTGATAATTTTTTGATAATTTTGGAATTTGATAATTTTTTGGGGGGCCGAGGGAGTGGTTATGGTGGTTTGGGTTTATTTTCTGTTTTAAGGTCACCAGAACTTTATAATTCACTACTGAGCTAGAGAAATTAGTAAAATTTTACATATAAAAAACTAGTATAAAAACTATATAAAATGATATAAAAACTATGTAAAACTAGTAAAATTGTACACTTTACTTGAGTAATATTGACCTGTAATGAAGAATATTTCTTTTGCAAAATCTTTGTGTGGGGATATGTACTTTTTAACCTACTTAGGCTGCACTGTAAGATTGGTTGTACAGAACTGAAAGATTACTTCTTTGTATGATTAAGCCATTGATAGGGAGAGGACAAATGATTCATTTACATCTAATTAGTGACACAAGACTTGTGGAGAGCAGTCATGAAAGACTGGTGGTAGGCTTCAAACTTCAAAAGCAAGAAGCTCACTCACCCAACAGCCCTTGCAAAGAAATGGTGGCTCTTAGAAGATGAAGGTGGTTGTGAAATACCTTGACCCAAAGGTTAAATTTTGGTCTTTTCCTGATTATCTCTGAGGAAAGTAACTTCCCTTCATCTGGAGGACTAATGGCCCCATAAGCACATTAAAAAGAAAGCACAACAATGGAAAGAAGTGACTCAAAACGATAACTAAGTTTCTGAAGGATATCTATCTCGCTTCTGATTACACTGGACAAGAAGTTGTTGAGAAAAAAGTTCAAACATTTCAGAACGAGTAAATAAAATTAATTTTAGGCAACCAAATCCTAGAAAAATCATAAGAACAATAAAAGAAAGAGAGGGGGAAGGGCATAAAAAGAAGTAGAAGGAGATAAAGAATTTATTTCAATATTTATACCCAAAGTCCTACAAAATCTCTTTTTTTTGTCTCCCAGCAATAAATTCACTGACCACTATCTTTGTACAAAAGCAAAACAGCAGCTGTGCCTCTCTGCCTATCATTAGAGACCTCTCTCTGATGTTCTCAGAAGCAACTCATTTAGCCTGCCTTGAGCAAATGTCTTATTAGTAATCTTCTTTGTTTTTGTAGGTTGGTTCATTAAGTTCATGCATGCATAAAGTTGCTGTTGCTGCAGATAATGTGCAAAATATTTATAAATTTAGGCTCTTCAGACATCTAAAATGATTATTAATTCAGGAAAATATTACGTATTTCTAAAATCTCACTTCAAGTCACTTTTCTCTTTCACAACATGAGTACAGACTTTCCAAATTTTCTGTGTGAAATCAGCTCTCCGCTGTGCACACATCTTATCTAGCAAGAGTGTCTCTCTGCCCTTTCCTCACTTATTTTTATTTGCACCACAATTCCTTGTGGATGGGGGCTAGGATGCCAGGGTGCTGGGCATGGCTGTGCAAGTCCCTTCTTCCTTTGTCTGAACTGCATGCAGCAAAGAGCTGTAAGTATATATCCAAAAATTTAAAATGCATTTTTATTTTCTGCACTGCAAAATGGAAACAAAATGTTTTTGTTTCTGAAATGTTTCATGTGACACAACATAAAACACCAGTTTTCTGAGCTGTGGGGACATCCTGGGAGAGGGCTTTCAGTCCCTCCTACAGAGTCTGCCACACTTCAGATAAATTGTTAGATATTTGCTAGTGCATTAGCTGGAATTCATCAACAAGGCAAATGGCCCAACTGCCAGGCTGGAATAATTTTTGCAGTCTGGGATAATGACTATTTAAGTATTTTTATACAAAGAGGAAACATACAAGCAAAGACTGTGAAAGATCTGCATCAGAATTTCCAGATGCTAGAGATCAAGACACTCTTGCAAAAAGTAAAGAGTATAATTTCAAATTTTGGTCCTGTATCAAATGGAGGCTTTGAACATTTTTTCCATGAGAATTTCTATTCAACAAACTATCCATTTCTAGAACTGGGATACTTACTAATTTTTCCATTGGTACCCTTCCTGTTTCTAGAAAGTTGAATGCATATACATATACATATACATATACATATACATATACATATACATATACAAATACATATACATATACATATACAATATACATACATATAAATACATACATATATATATATATATATAATATATATATATATATATATATATATGCTCACAGCGAGGCTGGAATTTTGTACAAATCCAAGGAAACAGCCCATTGCTAAAACACTGAATCCAAGCAGTTGCCACCACTTCTTTGTTTCTTTGTTTCTACTTTGTAGGTTTCAAAATTTTTCCCTTGATACAATTTATTGTACAAATTACACCCGAATTGAAAAAAATAGCTTTCTGGTACAGAAAAGTAATTTTTGGCCAGTCTTAGTGTTCAGAAACAAACAAAAGTGAAATCTTAGATGTAGTGGTAAGAGGTGTTCAGAAAAAGGTAATAGATATGTTGTTATGAGGCAAGACAAAAAATATATGAGGTAAAGAGAACATGACGGAGATCAAATTTAGAAAAACCCTCCATCTTTCACCTATAGCTATACTATATGGAACTTAATGAATTGTGACCTGATTGTGTAATCATTTGAACAAAAAACAATTATTATCAACTCACACTCATAGATAAGCTCTGTTAATGTCAGCTAAACAAGAGATGAGTAATTTATTTCTGCCAGAAGAAATTTTTACTTCATTGTGTTCCTGGAAGATTATGTCTGAATCAACCTATGCGAGGCACAGTAGCAACAATTTACCTCTCTCACACTGCCCACAGAAAGAACATCAGAATATTATTTTATTTTATTCATAACATTATCTTCTAATATTCAATTTCAATTCAATTTTTATCATATTCAATTTTCCACTGTATTTATGAAGTAAGTCCAAAGAGACTAGACAACACAGAAATCCCTATATTGGACTGGAAATAACTAAATATAGTATTTGAAATCTATGTAAATATACATAGCAGAGATTACCTTCAAACTTCATATTACTTTTATGTCTTAGCAATTGTTCCATTCCAGATGGGAATTTTACATAGGGTTTCAAAGTTGTCTGAGTCATGCAAAGATTTAAGTTGCAGTGCTACTGATTTTAAATGCTAATTCAACTCCTAACTTGTGATTTTGATAAAAAAGCTACCTTTTTCCTCCATGTCTTTGTGAGTTGAATTTTACTGCAAAAGGAAACAGAAAATTAATGAGGCTTATAGTTTAAAATAAAAAAATAAAGTCCTTCAACACCTGAGAATTTGTACGACAGTGCTGGATCTCATTATTTCAGCCATTCTTGCTTTTTTTGCTTTTCAATCCTCATGTTCATTTAATGTAGTAAGAGTAGGAGAAAAAAAAAGAGTTGTGTTCTGATTTTCTAATTTACCAGTTCACCAGTGCAGACTTCATGGACTCACTGCCTTCAAAGTAGCGGAGTGGAATTCAATACATATTGTATCTTTTAAAAGGAATATAAATAGCATGAAAACTTTATTTTGCTGGTTTCTGATGCCTGAATTTCAAAATCCTGCACGCTAGGATAGATTTTGTGGCATCAGTCCACACAAGTAATGTAGTTCCTTATGTACTGTTTCAGAAGAAATATAAAGTGTGGGAAGACTCCCTCTGCATTTAAAACTAGGTAAAGTGTTTTTTACAGAGAGTATGAAGGAATATTGATGGGCAGAGCCTATTGATAAGCAACTACACAGAAGCACCTGGCAACAGTCCTTGGGGCTCTGCGTGACTGTATGGCCAGCTCAGCTGAGCTGGCTGTGTCCTTGTGCAGGTTTGGTTTTTCTTGGTTTTTTTTGGCTGGACTCAGTGATCTTAAAGGTCTTTCCCAAACTAAATGATTTTATCATTCTGTGGTAGTAGAGGTGTGTGCCATCTCCATTCTGTCTCAGGGGAGAAAAGAGTCAGGCTTGGTTGACCTCTGTCTTGCAACATTTTTTTTGGTTCTTTGTTTCTGGAAACTAGATGTGCTGCGATAAAGTTGCACTTCTGAGAAATCTAAAGGGGTTTCTATAGAAATTTAAAAAAAATCTATAGAAGTTTCTATAGAAATCCTTCTGTCTTTCCCAGACTGCTTTGTTATTTCCTAGGATTCTAATACTGGGAAGTTCTTTTTCGTCCTGCACCTTTAGTTCATAGAAAAATATGGAACATCCTAAAATAATGTTCTGTTTTTGAGGTGGAATGAAGGATGTTTACCAGATTGAAACATTTACTTTGAAGGAAAAGTAATCAAAATAAAAGCATTACATGATAAATTTTTCCATTCTCTTCCAGAAAATTGGATGGCAGTTCTGGATCTCATTTTTTCAGCCATTTGGACCTTTGGCATGTGATTCACAAAATGGTAATGGATGTCTGTAGTGGTGATCCTTTTCAAGGGACTGCTGTCTTCTGGAAAAGTTTTTGACTTTTTGAAATAGTAAGGTATGGGTACTTATTTAAGTTTGTGATCAGAATACCCCAAAGAACATACATCCAAGGACTGTGTTATGAAACTCTTCAAGAAGAAATTTGTTAAATGCACATCTGAAGTTCTTAATCATCTGCAGTAACCTTGGCAACATTCACAATCAATCGTAGAGTTTTACTTCAGTTTTACTTTTAATGGAAAGATAGGTGCAAGAACAAGACTGATATAATTAGAATAAATATTTTCAGTGTGCTATGACAACAGAGTGCTAATAAGTGTATTTCCAAAAAGAGGAATACTATATGAAACAAATGGATACTCATCATTACTAATGGAGAGGAGTGAGGTCTAATACATTGTGACAAGTTTTACCTAATGGAACCTCCATTGTGTAAGTGGCTTCAAATAAAATTTACCAGAAGCAGCAATGTTATACTATAACAAAATGTTAGCAAATTCCAGTTAATATTACAAAGAATTTTATATCTCCACTGCCTTTTCTAATGAGTAAGGAAAGAAACAATGCTGTTACTTTCAAAATACCATTTAAAAAATGGGGAAGGTGCCCACCCTTCTTTTTGTACCCCACAAAAACTAAAGTAAGCAGTGTTTAGTTTGCTTGTTTAGAAACTTGCTCTGATCAGAAAATTATTCCATTCCTTTTCTTACCTACTGATTGCAGTAGCAGTGCCTTGTCTTAAAGGATTAGGATGATTTAGTACTGCTTATTGAAATCTTCCCTAAGACCTCAACACCCAGTCTCTTAAGCCTCAAAAATATTTGTTTTAAAACTCTTCAGGCACAGCTTCTTGTTTGCTCAATAGCATCAGTTTCCATGATGGTTGCTGTAGCAGAGAGTTAATAATAATATTGTGTTACTCTACAGTTCACTTCTTTGGCCTTCCTTCCACTAGTTTATCTACCCTAAGACCAAATCATTACCCTGTAATAAAATGAAAAGCCACTATTATTGCTTTATGTAAGTACACTTAAAAAAATTATTATTAGTGTACTTGGTAAGGTTAAATCATGAGGTCTCTGATGCTAACTTCAAAGATTACATCTCTGATTTAACTAGAATAAATGAGATGGTTGCTTCTCTCTAATTAAAGGCAAAAGTGTATCTATGGTACTCAGCAATTATCTGTCACTTAACACTGTATTACAGCAACATTTATTGCATTCATTTTATTATAATTACAATTACCTTACATTTACTGAGGGCCCAATCTTCAGAAAACCAAGCAGCCTGAGGAAATGAATCATGTTTTTTTGAAATCTAAGGGAGCCTGTGTACCAAACTGAAGGTGAAGCTCAGTTTGCAGAGAATTAGGATGACACTGCCAGCAGCTAGAACCGTCCTCTAGGGCCCCGTTTGCAAGGACAGATTTACAGGTGCTTTCCAAAAAGTGAAGTGAACATTTTCTTTGGTTGATTCCTGAATTTTGGGCTCTTAGTGTAGTGAAAAGACCACATTTCACCTTCTCAACTCTTTTTCAGGCTATGGCAAACAGTAACTGATGGCGGGTGAACAGCAAGGGAACTCCAGCTGGTTTTACTCTTGCAGGGAGTGAAAGCAGCACAGCAAGAACAGGGCACCAGTTGAGCTGAAAGTTTAAGAGAAAGGAAAAGGGGTACCCTGGAGTGAACAATGAGTGCTATTCTGACTAAACATAAAAATTTCTAAAATTATCACCATTTAAAAAATTTTTGTGAGACAAGTGATGTTTCTTCTTCCTTCCTCTTTCCTGACTTGTCTGTATTCATGTTCTCTCTATTTTGCCTTTAACCATTAGCACAATCATGTTTTGCTTTCCTGAATACTCCCTGGAAAAGAGATCTAAAACTTAAAAGCCTGAATAATTATGATATGATTTTTAAAATTTTTTTAAACGGCGTCTTTGATTGCACAGTGTAGAGCTCATGCTGTGTGGTTCTTTAATCAGCAGAGAGAAAAAAATTTAATGCAATCTAACCATGACTGTGCAAATTGTGAATACTCACAATCTACAAACCAAGAACTTTAGTTTTTTAGTTCTTCAAAACAGCTGTGAAAATTTCTAAGTCCTTATTCCTCGAGATATTCAGAATAAAAGATAATTAGTATTAATTATTAGGTTCTTATTTGCAGTGGGAAGGCAATGTTTACCAAAGGTGAAATGATTGCTTCTGTTCGTAGATTGAGTACAGACAAGCAGTGAATGCAAACTACTGAATGAGTAATCAATATATTTAGAGCTAATCAAAAATAATTTTTCTACTGGTCAAACAAAACATTGGGTCAATTTGTCTGTGTAAGGTCATTAAATTTTGTGAGCAGAATACCTTCAAAACATTCAGAGTATAGCACATTTGTAGTCTCACAAGCATGTCCCTACTTGTTATTGTTGTAATTTACTTGGCAGATCCTGCTGTTTCATTAAGATCTCTGCCTATGTCATTGAAAGCAGAGGAAACTTTGATTTTATTCGGCACAGGATCAAGGTTTGGCCACTCAACATGTCCTTGAGCCAAAACAAAACTTAGAAGGAGGTTAATGTTGAGAGGATTGTTTTGATTGCATAATGATGCCAACCGGCAAGGAAGGAAAAGTCTTTGGGCTGCACAGAAATGGAAAGTGCACTTGTCTATTTTAAACTGCTAATACCTCATCTAACCTACTGTGCTGAACAGCCACAAAATGAACCTATGCAGTGACTGAATTGCTGTCCATAAAGCAAAAGCAAGCAATAGACTCTTACTCCATTTCTATAATATAGTCATTTCTATAAAGTAGTTATTTCTATAATATAGTTATTTCTCTGTTGTTGCAGTAGTAATGAAAACCAGTATCTTAACACTGAGATGCTGCATTTTGGGAATCATTTACAGTTATATTGTTCTAAACCTGCATTTTCTGTGAAACAGGGAAATGCAGTCCTTACAAAATGAGATTATTCAGCAAGGTGATCAAAAATTTACTCCCTGAGTATATTCGTCCACCAGTACAGCAGAAAATGCAAAATAAAGCCACTGTCTTCCAAAAGATTAAAGTAGCAGGGGTTAATCTTTAAATTAAAACCCTGTAGAAGCATATCTACTGCATCCTCATACTTGTCTATGGCCTGAGATGTCATAGCATCTTTTAGGATCTCTTTTTAACATGTGAATTTTCCTGGAGGGGTGCAATCCTAGAATAAAAGCTACAGAGCCACATACCCATAATTCCAGGGAAAATATTTATATGCTAAAAAGGCTTTAAAATATGAGGATGTCCTAAACAATTTGAAGGTGTTCACAAAATAAATTTCCTTTTAAAACTGTATTTTCTTAATTCTATTATTGAGAAAACATGATTCTCATTTTTAAACATTTCCAGTAGAATATATTAATTTTAGTACTGACCTTGGAATATGATGCTTTTTTCTTCCTCCTACCTCATGCAGTAACTGAGGATGTGGAGAGGCTGTCCTCATAGAATGGTGAATGTGATTCTCTTCACTGACACATTGCAAGGAATTCAAGAAAAAACCTGAATACAGCTTTGAATTCAGGACTGAATTGTTAAATTCATTTTATTAATACTATGAAAAGACCACTCCATTATGGAGAGTCAATCTATATATTACTGGTCAGCTGGAAGTTATACTAAATGTCTTTATGTGCACAGTTGCAAGGGTATACACCCCAGTTTTCACTTGTAAAATTTGTTTTCATATGTTATATGGCAACCTCTCTGGAAGTATTTTCTGATATTCTGTTAACTATTACAATTTATATATTTTAATTTTATTCTACAGTTTCAAAGTTACTTCCATAGTTTTGCTGAAATACTTCATCCATTAATAGTAAATTTTTCTTATTGAGGAAGATAATAAGAATAGATAGGAAGATATAAAATTTTAATAGTCTTTTCAAGACTTAATGATGCAAATTAGCCAGTGCATCTGTGCATATTAATTCCAAGCAATCCCACAGTTACGAAAACAAAAACCTGTTTTTCTAAAACAATGGAAAATGCAATTAACTGAATGTTTTAAGGGAAATTGCACTCTTTCTTATTTTATTAAACATTTCATAACAATAGTAAGGTATTCAATGGTGTAAACATCTGGTGTTTATGCTTCTTCTATGGTACCACAGGTGACTAATTATTTTCCAGGTGTCATGGAGAAAAAATTGGTTAATCACCCAGACAATTTAGCTTAATTTTCAGCAACTGAGGGCTGCTGCTTCAAGTTTTGTGTGTGTAGGCATATGCACGTGGATGTGAGTCTGCACATATGCATATAACCACATTCTGGACCTTATTCCTTTTTAAAAGACCTGGTGAGGTCCAGGCTTTCACAATGAAGTTGCACTGATACAAATCCAGAGCTAAGGCTGTGGCACAGAGAACTCAGAATCACAGAAACATTTAGGTTAGAAAAGGCTCCAAGCTTTAACCTGGTAGTGCCAAGTCCACCACTAAACCATTTCCCTCAGCATCACATCTACATGTCTTCTAAATTCCTCCACAGCTGGTGACTCAGCCACTTCCCTGGCTAGCCTGTTGCAATGCTTGAACCCCTTTGGTGAAGAATATTTTCCTCACAGACAGTCTAAACCTCCCCTCACACAGCTTGTGGCCATTTTCTCCTGTTCTAATTTGAGGATATAAAGGATGAAGGAGCAGATTAAAGAAGACCTAAGTTCTTCACTGACACAGATCAGAGAGATAAAAGAAGATTGTAATATGTTGAATCTCTTCTATAATTCATATCTGCCTAAAATATGCTGAAATGAAGACTTAGGATAAGAATAAGGTTTTGGGGAACTGGGTGATCTGGCCTAACAATGTTTATCTCAACCAAGACCATTGTTGCAACTTTCCTTTATAATTAATGGGTCATCACTGCTGTATGGGGGGAGGGTAGTTGTATATCAAAAGCCATAATTAACACTTCTCTTTTTTTTCAACATTTAATTTTTTGCATAGTTCAGTTACTCATTTGGATCTCCAAAGACACATGCCATTCTGCTGTTTAACAGAGCAGGTAGATTCATGGGGAGATTAGAAAACTGAGTTTTCTCAGGCTGAGAGAAAATAAAGGAAGGAGAATTATTCTTTTGAAGTGCAACCTTCTTTTCCTCATCTGATACTGAGACCCAAAATTCACCCCTCTGCCTATCATTTACAGAGATTGTACACAAATACACATGATTATTTTGAGATTAATTTTTGAATTTTTTTCTGTCATTCCCAGGCCCCCATAAAACCTCCAACTATAGCATAACATTTAAAAACTGGTATAGAAAATATTTTCTAGAGTTCCAGGTTAATGAAGGATGTGAAAAAGAATTCTTAGAACAGAAGAGGGTGAAGCAGGGTCATATGGAGTACAAAGATAGCTGTATTGTGTAGATTGGCTTGACACTGATCTTCATCCCCAATAAATGAAAATTGCCCTTCCTCCTCAGCTGCCCACTATTCTTTCTGTCTCTCATGTCCCCTCATTTTTTCAACCCCACACCTGAGCCCCTCTTATGCAGATGATGTGCATCCACACTGCGTTCATTTAATGGTTCTTTCCTAACTTCAGCACAGGTTTACAATGTAATCATGTGTGTGAACACAGCCTCTTCAGGCACACAAACTGGGTGGAATTTTTCTATGAAGGATGAAAAGTGCTGAATTTCTCCTGTTCAGTCCTATTATATGAATAATTGCAATCTGCAGCTTCTTTTTTTTTTTTTTTTCATACTGAAGTAGGAAAACTTTCAGTACTGGAGTTCAGTGTGACAAGTGCAGTCCCTTCCCTTCCCTTCCCTTCCCTTCCCTTCCCTTCCCTTCCCTTCCCTTCCCTTCCCTCCCTTCCCTTCCCTTCCCTTCCCTTCCCTTCCCTTCCCTCCCTTCCCTTCCCTTCCCTTCCCTTCCCTTCCCTTCCCTTCCCTTCCCTTCCCTTCCCTTCCCTTCCCTTCCCTTCCCTTCCCTTCCCTTCCCTTCCCTTCCCTTCCCTTCCCTTCCCTTCCCTTCCCTTCCCTTCTCTTCCCTTTCCCCGTTTGCTGTGCAGGGGGCTGGGCACTGGAACAGGTTGCCCAGAGAGCTTGTGGAGACCCCTTCACTGGAAATATTCAAGAATTAGATGCAATCCTGTGCCATGTGCTCTGGGATGACCCTGCTGGAGCAGGAGGTTGGGCCAGAGGACCCACTGTTGTCCCTTCCAAACTTTTCATGCTGTGATTCTCTGATCTTCAGGTCCAAGGAAATTATTAGGATCATAGTGGCTGAATCGTAGTCCAGTTTTATGAACTTAGGGAAGTTACTGTGCTTGCTCAACTTGACATATAGACAGAACTTAGTAGAAAACTTTGTAATGGAGTATATTTCCACACAGCCCCTGAGAGAAACAGAACTGCCATATTAATCCTAGGCCTGAGCCTGTGGTCGTGGCCAGGCTCTTCCTGCAGGCTTTATTAATGCTCTGAAGAGCAGACAGATGGATGAGACAGATGCAAGGGTTGATGTGTTGATTAAACCAGGTGAAAGTGGCAGCCAGTCTTAGTGTAAGCCCCAGCAGATGTTGGGTTTTAGTGCTATCCTACTCTCACCACCGCACTACATGGACAACATCTGTCCTGTTCTCTGTAAGGTCAAGCCAGAGGGAAGAGTCAGCTTGACTCTAACTCATGTTTCTTGCATTGCCCAATGCAGAGACCAGCCACCAGGCTGTTTCCAAAACTGTGACACAGGAAGGTTGGAACACTCTGGAATGCAGATGATCTGTACACCTGGTTTTGGTCTTGGGACAGCACTATGAGACTATATAGGATATTCAGGCACCTATTCATGATCAGCAGCCCACAATGTAAGGAAGGCAGATCTTGGGGAGTCCTGGACAGTGACAGGCAAGTAATTGCAGTTCTTAAACTACTAAGTCCTCTAGAGGTAAGCCTTTAATTTAGTCATCATTGCAACATCCCTTCAGTAATAAAATGAACATGTGACATCTGTCTGCCTAGGGTAGTAGAAATTCTGAGTACAGAACATTGTTTAAACAGGACAAACCCAAAATCAAGTTTGCAACACCTTTAAATGAAAATACTCTTTAAAAACCTTGATCTAGCAATTATTTTTCATTGTCTGACATTGTCTTAGCATGTTGAAATTCAAGAAATATTACAATATTACCCTTTTCCTTTTGCTCCCTCAAAAGTGCTTTAATGGCCTTTAAAACCAGCATAATCAAGCCATGATTCTATTGTCAACATTCTAGAATAAAACTTGTTCTTTGGAATTTAGCTATTAGGTAACATAGTCACGTTTCTTTCGACTGTGCTGTGAACACAGAATAAATGGGTTGTGATGTTTAGCGCTCCTGGTTAAAATCCCATTTTTACGGTTCAAGAAAAGTGCTATGACCCATGCACTGCAACTACTGATTTATCTGCACGGCAGCTTGGGTACCAAACCAGTTTTAAAATACTTCTGAAAACATCAAATGTGTTATGACTTAAACAACAAACAGCAACAACAAAATAACATTGTTGAGTTTCTGTCAAGGGTAGAAATTCAGAGAATTTCTTAGAAAAACTGAATGCGAGCAAAAAAATGTATGTAGTCTTAAAGGCACCTTGCTTGAGAGAGATTTTGTCACCAACAGGAAAGAATTATCATACCCAAATGTAAGAGGGCAAGTTTAGGCAGCCAGATATGTGAAAATGTCAAAGACAATTAAATATTTAAATTACTTTTTTCCCCTAAAACATCCTGAAAAATCTTCCCTAGTGAGTTCACACAATGCAAAAAACTAGGAACATATTTACACTCTTGGCTATCTCACTACATCAATCCAACCAACATCAGGCTGACTGGAAATGCTGGCATGCTGTCATACAACATGGATGGGTTCCCAGTTCCAGCCTGGTTATAGATGCCTGTGCAACTCTTGTTTTGAAATTTGTTCAAAATTACAGAGTATATGAAGCTAAGCTGTCACACCTGGAAGAGCTGGTGCTCTGAAAATTTGTTGTGTGTGACTCAACAGAATGCTACTTCTCATCCAACCTGGACTTCTACAATTTTCTGCTGTATAAACTTTATTCAGGTAAGTTTGAACATTTTTTTCAGGAATAAAAATAAAATTAAGGCAGATATGAGCCCTCTGCCACCAGTCCCAGCACAGAACTACACCCTTCTGTGGTAAAATTCATGGACTTTCCTTTGCTCCATCACACTCTGTGTCTTTCTTTATGCAGCAGGAAATATATTGCTAAATAAATATATTTCTTTAGTGAAATATAATTTGGGAAGGGAAAACTACCTACTGTTAGATTTATGGAAAAATTAATTTACAGCTGTCTTCGTTATCTTTAACAAGAGAGAATTTTCCTAAACTGCAACAAATTTGCCTAAATTATAAACCCCATATTTCTAGACTCTAAATCTAAGTGTATGATTTAGAAGAACTTTTATTTAAAGCTGTGCTTTTAAACAGAGACTAAGCAACAATTTTCTAGTGCTAAGGTAGTTTTTATCTCTTTTCCATACCTCTCTTGATGAGGCAGAGGACTCACCTTCCTCGACAATGATTCACTCTTCAAAAAGGATGGTGTGGTCAGCTGTGCTTAAACCTGTGGCAAGTCCCTGGCTGCACTATGGGAACACAGGGGAGCTGCTCTGTCTCTGCCCCTGTACCCAGGAGGCTTCAAAGGAGACAGTGCTTTGACCTTGCCCATATGCCGGCCAGCAGATCTGGCTGGTTGAGCTGGCATTCCTCCAGGAACAGAGAGATTCTGCACTGCCCAGGTTCAAGGTCACGTCCCAGAAGCCAAAACAATCCTCTGGTGTTACAGACATGTGACAAAAGCTCATTCCCAGTGAATATTGCAAAACTGTCCTTTAAAACAACACAGAGTTGATGATTCAAAAGTATCTATCCTACTATGTCGTTTTGAGGAGGAATTTTGGTATCCAAAATACTGATGAAACAAGGTGAGAAACCTGAAGGATAATATTAGAAGGCTTTATTTTTCACATAGGGGTTGCTTGTTTAACCACCAGCTTTGTTAAAGTATTAACAATAATCTATTGCAAGAATGTCTGCAGTGTATTCCATATAAACCTAGAACAGTTAAATCAAGTATTTTGGAAGGGACTTCCTGAGGTCATCTACTTCAACCTCCTGATCACAGAAATACTAGGTAGGTCAAGTTGCTCTGGGCCCTGTACAGTGAAATATTTTGTGTCTCCAAGGATGGATATTTCACAGCTTTCTGAGCAACTAGTCCAGTGTCTTATTATGCTCACACTTTGTTTCCTTATCAAGTCAGTTTCCCATATTCCAAGCTGTGCCCATTGTCTCACATACTTCTACAGTACATTTCTGACCTCTGTTTTTTGTTTCAGACCTATGTCTTCCATCATTTAAAAGCATTAATATATTCCCTGATTCTCTTATTTTTGAGACTGGACTGAACAGACCTTGCTGTCTTTTAGTTGTATGCCACAAGTTCCAGCCCTCAAACCATCTTAATGCCCCACTTCTAGACTTTCTCCAATCTATCCATGCCCCCATGTACTGTGGAGCCAAAGAATAGACACAGCCTTGATGAGGATTCACCAGAGATAAGCAGAGAGGAATAAATTTCCTTGGCCTGATGTTTACAGTCTTGCCCAGCCACAGTTGGGGTTCCTTACTGCAGGAGCACCTTGCTGACTTTTGCTGAAAATACTAATTGAACCTATGCTTCCAAATTGATCTCTCTCAATAATTCCAAGCATTTGAAATATTTCCACTGAATTTTCAGTTAAGTTTTTTTCCTACTTCAGAAAGAAAGAATAACAAATGTTTTTTGAAATTGCTTGGAATGAAAATGGGATTTCCCATAAAATGTATTAAATCCACTTTTCAAAGTTTCCAGTCTGTCGAAGTACTGTAAATAGGAAAATAGGGCAGGTAGGTATAACTGCAGAGACATGTTTAAGTTTTCCTATCCCTGTATGTATGTCTCTTATTAAGAAAAATTTTTAAGGAGATAGAATTTTTACTAAACAAAGTTATATCTTTCCAGAGCTTCTACTTGTAGAGTAATATAAAGATAAGTATATAAGTAAAAGGACTTTTATACAACAGAAATATATGTATCGTGCTATGACATTGTAATGGAAATATTTTTTTATACTATACTTTTGCATTTCTGTTAGCTCAATCAACCCTTCTAATCACTCAGAATGATGTGAAGCTTATTTCACCAAATCAGCTACTGGGGCTGTACTGCAAAGGAAACAGGAGTGTATAAACACAACGTGCAGCAGACAAATAGTTTTAACAAGTATGCAACTGCACATACAAGCCACACCACTAGATAATACATAGATGCTGAGCCAAAAACTCCTATAAGGAAAGGGCACAGATATTTCCCTCTCTTTCTCACGTAAAAGGCATTGTCAAAGCACTGTATACTTCCCATGACTCTAAACAAGCAGTTATGGGGAATTACACAAGATTGTCCCATTTTTCTGTACATGAGTTGGTAATTGAAGTATGGAAGTGAAAGAAAGCTTTGTCCATCACATGCAGTGGCTGATGTCTATTTGTTTATTTTCACATCACTATGGTCACCACAGTTTGAAAATAGAGGAATATATTTCTGAATCTCAGTTTCATAGGAATATAAAATAATTATGCAATTAGTTGATGCATTGATTAGGCATTTAGATTATGCACTTTTGTTGATATTGCAGCTCTTAATGAAACTGAAATTTGTTAGACAATTCTGTAGTGTTTACTGTCCCCATTCATTTTTTTTCATGACAGAGTCAGTCCATAAGGGTTTATATTAATGGTGTAGGACTGTTTGTAAATCTTAGAAAAGTATTTTTCAGTGTATGCCACTGTGGGAGTTGTGTTCACTGAAGAAAAACTAGTAGAAGCAGGAAACAAAGTAGGCATCTGGTGAAAACAAAGACTTATTTGTCTACACAACAGTAATATGAAAGGATTTTTTTTGTTAACCAGCTATTGTCACATATAGGTAAAGCCTTACAAAAGAAAGGCCTTGTAAAATCATAGTTCAGGCCTTGTTACTTCAGCTAAGTTCCAGTGAGAAAGGAATGGTAACAGTGAGAATCAGCTTGCATATCAACCTATTCTTGGTGGAAAACAATTAGCACCTGTGAGGAGAAAAGATTCTTCTTGTGTGAAACATCTTCTCCCCAGGGGACAGAAATGTAAACATCTGTAAAGAGGAAAGCCCTCAGCACATGTGCACACAAACAGCTACTAACCAATGAACTGAGTGGAGAAAGGTTACTGACCAATTGGTGACTTCTGGTAACCATATAAATATGGGCTATGAACATTAAAATTTGGCTTTTGCTGCTTGAACTTTGAAGAGTTGTGTCCATTTTTATCTGTCTTCACAGTGCCAGCTCTGACTTTTTTCTGGTCAGCAGCCCTGGTGAGGCAACTGGCTTACAGAACCTATGATCTGAAAGGAATCAGATCTGAAGGAACAAAGACACATCTATCTAATCCCCTTCAGCATCTTTTTTATTCTTCAAAGAACCTGGCAAACCATTCCCTAGTTCTTTATCACTGAAAAGTTTGCACATCCGGGGGAGAATAGATTCATCACCAGGTGATTTTTTGGATCCTTTAGCATGACTTCTGAGCAGTCTATTTGACAAAGAGTTGGAATGGAACTTATGAGGTGGTGAATTTGTGACTGAGATTTCCATCCTGATGAGGACTTTTGATGAACCCTCTCTCTCTCTCTTTCAGAAGCCCAGTAGCTCTCAAAGTACTAAAAGACATTTCTCCTAGGCATAGCAGAGTCTTACCTTGAGTCAGCACCAGCCTTCTTCAGTGCATTCATCTTCTGTTCCTTCCCTAATTACTCCATCTAGACTTGGCCTATTTGGCAGGGATCTCAGGAGGAAGTCTACATGGGTCAGACCATTGGGCTCCTTTAAACTGTGTCCTGAGGCAGGGTTGAGACACCTCCTTGTATTACTCATACTTGTTTCCTTTCAGAATCTTGAAAGGTCACCTGTGCTTTAGGTTCTCAGTGAAATTAGGTAGGAAAAATCCCCAGAGCACATTACCTTATGTTTCTTTCTCAGTATTGATGATAAGAAAAAAAAAAGGAGTTTACATTTTCATTGGATTTGTTTAGCTCACAGATATAAAACAAAGTTTTTTGAAAAGAACTGATGGAGTAATAGCAAATAAGTCTATAAAGTTAGATTTTTCTTCACTGAGGTTTGAAAAAATACTTTGATAATCACGTATTTTCCTTCACTATCACATATCATTGAAAATAAGATCATTTTATAAATAGAAAATTTTAGAGCCTCTGAGATCACATCAGATATCATGACAGTTTGTTTTTTATTAATTTGAATTTGTCAGACCAGTTACCTTGATAACTGCATATGCTGCCTGTACAGCACCCACACTGTGACTTGACAAAAGGATGTTTGACAAAAGGACTCAAATGATTTTAAGATATCTGCTTCTTTGGAGAAAAACAAAAATCTTGCCAGGCAGGTTTTTTTTTTTTTTGGCCTGAACTTCATAAATATCAAACAACAAACTCTGGGAGAAAATGCTATTGGAAAGTTTATTTATCCAGGTGCCTCTTTAGTCAGGTAATTACCACTTACTGGGGATGTTGAATGCTATCATGTATATAATCCTTTGTAAATCTTGTCACAGATTGTACTCTTGTCCCAGGTCTTTACTTCTGGTGAAGATTTTTCAAACTATCAAAGCAGTGTTTCTCTAGTTTTAACAGGAATTCAACTTCCTTTATCTCCACTGATTTGAATCTCAGTCTTCCATCTGTTAAGTGTTGTGAAGACATTGCTTTCTCACACAGAGGAGCTGATAAAGTCAGTGACACTGTAATTTTAAGATGTTTTCAGATTCTTGTGGTAATGGGAGCTACATATGTAAATAAAATAATTAATTTGCTATATGGAAAAAACCCCAACATCTCCTACCAGGAAGACCACAATAGATCTTCAAAAATCAATAAAATGCTTGTTTTGGAGCTTGCATGCATCATAGCATAGAATTCAAATTGACCTAGTCCTTTGTTATACTAGGAAAAAGTAGAAGTATCATGTTATAGAAAATCAAGTGTACACTGACAATGTCATTTGGAAGTCTTACTGAATCACACATGTGACACTGTGCCTTTAGGGCACCACAGAAGTAAAACACATCTTCAATTTCCAAGAACGCGCCTATCCATCACTAGTTTCATTTAATAACAGTAAAATTTAAAGATATATGAGCCCATCTAATTAATTACATAAAAAAGAACTGTAATTGAGAGATTTGTAAAGGGAATTTGGGCTTAACTTTTGCCTCTTTCTCTCTTGTCCAAATTGTGAGAACTGTCTTTTCTTCCTCCATGTCTGACAATAACTCAGACTAACTAATAATAAGGTGCTAGGTACATTTTTAGTTGTTGTTTTGTTTTTCTTTAATTTTTTTTTATCCTAGCACAAAAACTAGTGATTTCCTCTTCCCTACCCCCAACACTTTTCAGTACTGTTTTTGCTTTTTGCCTTCTTCAGGTCTTCTGGATATCACCCAAGTAGGATATAAAGGCCACTAGCAAGGTACAGTCCAGATGAATCTCTCCATTAAGTGCTGCTTACAAGTTGCTTCAAGGATATTTCTTCTAATGGAATATGATGGCTAAACATCTCTCTTAGGTCCTTCTGACAGTGAAAGCAAGGCAAGAAACAAATTTGACCTGGTTCTATCAGTTGCAATGGGGCCTGGTGTAGCATACCATTGGTTTTGCCTCCAGTTTTGGAAGTAAATTTCTTTAGGCCTTTTCTTGTAACAGACCAGATTACTTTAATGTAATGGTTTACATATTCTTCTGTTGTCTTACATAGCACGATTTCTAACATCATTCTAGTGCAAGGATTTCATATCACCAGAGCTTCACTCCTCCTTGATGTTTCTGGCAGGTAGGTCCTCTAAGCACTGACTGATCCTGATCCCTGTAGCAGTTATCTGTCCCGTCTCACTCCTGATCCCACCAATCCACTCTTTTATACCACTTGTTCTTATTGGCTACAGGTGTGGCCTGTTGAGATCAGGCCTGCTTCTACTCTTTAGGAGTTGGTCCAGCTGCAACTCATTGGGGGATAAGATTACCTTCTATACCACCTTCCTTTACCCCTACTATATCCCCCTACAGTTCCCCTTCTTTTTCTTTTAACCACAGAGTTGCAGCATTTCCAAAAGTACATGTTCAAATAAATTAATATTAATAAATTAATAATGACATATTTGCACATTTCATTTAGAACTAAGAGTTATACAAGTGTTCAAACAGAATGTTACAGCACAGATATATATATTTCTAAATCTTAGTTCAGTTCTATAGCTTTTCCCAGTTTACAAAGCACTTATCTTCAAGGTCTTTTACACTCATATTTAACAAACACCAATAGCTGTAGTTGATATGTTCTGCCAATAGTTTAGTATTCAAACCCGGTTGCCCTGAATCCATGGGGTTATTGGTTAAACGCAGTGTCCCAAATCCACAGGTTTAGGTGGTTTAATCCCAAATCCACAGGTTATCCCAAATCCATGGGGCAACTTAGTTTAGTCCCAAATCACATAGGGGTCAACATTTGTTGTCTTAGCTAACACGAGTTCTAATGTCATTATAGTTCAAGGATTTCGTATTGCCAGAGCTTCACACCTCTTTGATGTTTCTCACAGGCAGCTCCTCTAAGCACTGACTGTTGCCTAGTCCTTGCAACAGTGATCTGACTCCTGATCCCACCAATCCACTCTTTTATACCACTTGTTCTTATTGGCTACAGGTTTGTCCTGTTAAGATCAGGCCTGCTTCTACTCTTTAGTATTGGTCCAGCTGCAACTCACTGAGGGATAAGATTACCTTCTATACCACCTTCATTTATCCCCCTACATTCTTCTCCAGAAAGAGACTGGAAATGTAAGTTGGTGTCTGAGCAGTGACCACACTGCTACAATTACCTTGCCTAAAATCGATTGTATACCAAAATATTTTGGAATAATTTATCTCAAAAGAGTTTCTTTCACATCATTCATGTAGAAGCAGACAGCCAGAGTCCAATCCATCTGAGTTTATCAGAAACCACAGGGTATCCATTAGTTTTGATACCCAAAGAATTGACAGGTCTTTGTCATTTTGCTGTCTGCTCTGCTGGGGTACTTACCATGAGGTGAAACAGGAATTTGTCTTCAAGGAAGGTAGAATTTTGTCACATGTCTTTTTCTGAAGCCTAACTTCAAAACAACTCTCACAGCCTTTGTGTGCCTAGCCAGTGCTATAGTATAGTGTATGCATTTGTTTTACAAGTTATGTTTTATGACTGAGCTCACACAGATGATAGAACTCCAAATACTGCATCTGTGACAATTGCTTTCAAAAATTCACAGGGCAAAAAGGTCATAAGGAAAAGCAGGTGTTATCCTAGAGCAGGGACATTTACACTTAGACACAGTTTGTGACTGAGTCTCAGAAAACAAGTGCTATATTTTACTGTTGTGTTATATTGTAAATGGGGTGTGGGGGAAAACAGCCTAAGAGCAATGTGGTGTTTACAATCTTCTTATTTTTTATATTGGGAATTTGTTTTTTCTTTTTCTTTGCATTTAAACTTCTACATCAGCTTTGATTTTCTTGAAAGAGTGAGTAAACTCTTTGGCAGAAGTTCACACTTGCTTTTCTGCAGAGAACAGACAGAGCAATATTTCAGTCTGATCACTGATTTAGACTTCATTGTATTAATCATCATCTGAGCTGCTGATCCATGTGGCTAATTATAGCAGCAAATCTTTATTGCCTTTTGCTCAGGAAAGTTGTTAATAAAAAACCTACTTTCTTGTCAGAAAGGTAGCATCAAAAAAGTCTTGTGGGTTTTTTGTTCACTTTGTATTAATTTCCTTTCCCTTTCTGAAGCAAGAATGAAATTAGCATTGATTCTTTAAATGAGAATTGGCTTGTGTTGTGTTTTTTCTTCTTGTTTCTTAGCAGCAGCTATGCAGTCACATGGGTGGGTCTGCTTCCAGAGCACTTCTACCAGCATTTGAGCTCTTAAGGGCATTTTCAGCATTAATGAGATAGTGTTGAATCAGATGTTCTTTTAAAAAAACCTAAAAAACCAACCAAGATCCTGAAATTAACTCTCTGTTAGTTTTTTTTAACTATTCACAGGACTGTGAGTGGTTAAAGGGAAGGACAGATAAATATCTTTGTGGTGATGCCTGCCATGCAAAACAAATTCATGTGTCATGGTGTCAATGCATTTTTTAATTCGATAGTTGCACATAATTTTCTTTTGTGCCTTGTTTTATGCAAAAAAGAAAAATTCTATAAACTGAAATAACTGGAGAATCTGACAAGATTAGGAATTAAAGATGTAAATATTTTTAGGAGTATCTACCATTAAGTGGTTGAAGTTATAAGTGATTAACAGTTCTATTCGCTATGAAAGTCTAAACTCCTGGAAGAGAGGGGAATTCAGACCTTCTATCTCATCTTTGCCTGTCTGCTATAAGGGTATGCCTGCAAAGACAGCATGAAATCAATATCCTTTCTCTATGATTTCTGGACTTTGAGACATATTTCTATGCAGTATCTGGCTGCTGGAGGTCACAGAAGATTTGTTTACACCTCTTTTGCTACAGCTCAGTTGCTTTAGAGGATTTAATAGAGGAAGAAACTTCATATTCTCTATATATCTACATTACATATATAAATACATGCTCATTGAAAAAAAGGAATATGCAGGAAAAGATACCTAGGTAATGAACCAACTGAGTTTATTGCAGTAAAAATGGTTGTATGCAGACCCATGACCAGCAGTATATTAATGTTGGACATAATGTAAAACTATTTTGGCCCCTGTAGGGACATAAATATTTAAACTATTTTAATAGGCCATTAAGTTAAATAGGTAATTCCTGTCTATTTAAAAATTAATTAAAAATATTATAAATTTTTTTACATTTTTCCAAATTTTAAAAAACCCACTTATTTTAAAGATTTAAAAAAAGTTGTTGAGATGCTTTTCCAATCATATCAATTGTGATCATTCAGGAGGATGTGTTGGCTAGGTTTAGAAGACAGAAAGTAGATACAGAATGGGCTAGTCAGTTCTGCAATTTTTAACAAGTTTATCTTTCCCAGACATTTCAAACCACCCCTGTTTTACTCAATAATAAAACATGAGCTTAAATTCTACTGACTGAATTAATCTGAAGATTTTTATGGACAAAAATATCCCATATTGCCACCCCTGTGCATCCAAAATTATGTGTTACTAAGCATCTGTCAAAATGAACTAAGTTTGTTTGTCTAAATATTTAAATCACAAGGGAAAATATTTTGGATTTGTAAATGAAAAAAGGTAGTAGACTGAAGAGTGATATTATGTTGTGGTTATTACTTTGTTTGGGAAAAAAATCAATACAAATGGCATGAACCTGTAGCAAGTAGAATAAGAAATACATTTAAGGTTGGGTGATGTTTATTTACCTGTCAGTCCTGAATAGTCATATGGATTACTTGGTATGCTAAGAATTTTATAGGGAAGTTCACTCAAGTCCACACTAATGGATGGTCTGGGGCAGGGGGAGCAAGCAAATTTTCTTTATTTACCATTAGTGCCATTATAAATATTTTAGACAGCTGAATACTTGTTTCTAGTAAATTTCCTAATTTTATTTCAGCCTAATTTTAATGCCTGCAAAACTACTTCCTTACCTAACTCTGGTAAACCAGTATTATTTCTGTGAGCAAAACATTTGTTTTTTGGAACCTTTCTACATAAAAGTCAAACCTGTTATCCATACCTGACTTTGTGAAGATGTTCTGTAAGTGAAAGTCAATTGCATCCTAAGACAAAAAGCAGTGACCTATGTCAATTTCTTCTGCCAATTAATTACTTTTTTTCTTGATTGTTCTATCAATACATTATGTATTGTTTCCATGTTTCTGTTTCTAATACAAATTAGAACCACAGCTGATGTCAGCTGGTTTCCAAAATGATGAACTTTCCCAACTGGTAACTTTCTTAGCTGAGTTTGCTTGGAATAATGTGTAAGGATTTAATTCTAATTGACCTTCTGCACAAAGATACCTTCCTTTCCCTATCAAAAGATGGCATGCAGATCACTGCAGTATTTGGTTAGATCAAAGAAAAAGCCTTTTGTAGCCATTTATAATTAGAATGTGTAAGGAAGTCTTTCTTTCAGCTCAAGTTCAAACACAAAATAAATGCTTCCCAGGGTCAAGGCTCCTGCATTGCAAAAGACATGCCTGGATCTGAGCTGAGCAATCTCTGAAATTCACAAGTCTGGCCAATTAGTCTGGCAAGAGTAATCACTGGTATCAGTCATACAAAGTCTCTGCTTTCATGACTCATTCTTTTAACCTCCAATCTATCTGGTGCCATGCTGAGTCCTGCAGTCACATCATTATTTTGTTTGTAAAGAGAAAATGAGGAAACAAAGTGTGGTAAAGAGATTGTTTCCGAAAAAAACCCAACTATTTTGAGCTAGAATTAAATGCACTATTCCTAGCTGAATTTCCTATTAAACATTAATTGACTAAAATCTACTTGTAAATAAATCATTGTTCTGGGTACTCAAAGGTGTATTTTATAAAGTCAATCCCTTTGTTAGATGGCCATATAAAGACTGCAGAATGGGTAGTAAGTAAAGCACTATATTATTGAGTCTCAATCTGTGCCATAAACATCTTGTTTCTCACCAGTCTCTAGGGGAGATCCACCTTGAGAGAAACACCCTTTCCATATATGACCACCAAAATAAGGTCATATGCAGACTTCACATACGGTTTTTGCACTTTCCCACAAATGTGGCTATTTCTAAAAAATTTGAATTTATTGTATATATTCTTCCCTAATTCATGGCATGGGAGATTATTCACAGCCATATTCAAAACATATTCTTTTCAAGGAAATGTTTTAAAGAAGCAAGAGAATTCTTATTCCATTTTAATCAAATGTATAAAGATATTACCTGGGACATCTTCAGGTATGGAATATACACTGAAGGATGGAAATGGATGGTTCCTATGAGAAGCTTATTTGTTTGGGGCTTTTTTAAGATGTCATAGCAGAACATTCATGTTGGCCAGAGTAATGCCAGTGTAATTCAGAAAAAGTGAGTAATAGCAACTAATTTTTATTTGGTGACCACACATGAAATCTCTTGTGGTTCAACAATGTTCAGTTAGTGATCTTGAAAATTGCTGTCTTACAGACAGACTCAAGGAGAATATTTTTATAACAGAAAGACTTAATACTGTCCTACTGTGGGGAAATTACTGTAATGATTTCAATTTCAGGGGCCTTTGTCTGCTTTATTTTTCAAATATTATGTCTCTAGAGATTTTATAAAATATGTTACAGTCTGTAAAAATATTTTATGGTCAAAGATTGCTGAATCATTCAATATTTTCAGTTACACAGTGTCTACTTATCTCCTTTGACAACTCTTCATTGTGATAAAATGTATGGGAATAAACATATACAGTGAATGCCTATCCTAATTTGTCAGCTTTAAACAAGCCCTGTTTACTATCAGTTTTTGTAATTAAAGTGAGCACATTGTTATTAGACGTAATGGCATAGCTGGTAATTTTTATTGATTAACAACATACACTAGAAAGAGATAAATGACCAATCTAATTGTTTGTGGATTATTGTTTCCTGTGCAGTCATTACACTGGGTCACACTGAAATAACAGATACATTTCTGAAAGAGAGAAAATATTGCTTTTTATTAGCTGAGCCAAATGTTTGTGAATGCTAGTAGAAAAACCGTATAGATGCAGGTCTTCCTGGATACACAAATCAAGACTCAAGGGCAGGAGACAAGTGTACACCCAAGAATACTGAGACATACCTGGAGGACACATTCCTCAGTAAAAGGATGAGTGACAGAACCAAAGAATCATTTGGTTGGAAGGGACTCCTTATATCAGCTGGTCCCACCCTTGGCTCAAGGCAGGGGAACTGCAGACTTTGTCAGGTTGCTCAGGTTGCTGCCTTTCCAACATCTCCATCAACTATGGTTCTGACATCTCTTTGGGCAAAATGCTATAATATTTGGCTGTCCTCATTGTGACTTTTAATTCTTAATATTTAGTAGGAATCTATTTTATGATACTTCTCCAAATGGAGTTTGAGTTGTTCTCCAAAAATATCCAACATGTAGTTGAAGACTTCAGTAAAATTTTTGACTTTTTCCTTCAGCTAAACAAACCCAGCTACCTTAGTGTCTTCTCTTACATCCTGTGCTCCAGCACACTGACCAGCCTGGTGGCACTCCATAGGGCAATCTCCTGTTTGTCTGCTTTGTGTTGTGATGGCTCCAAACTGGACAGAGTGCTCCAAATGCAGGTTGATAAAGGCAGACAGAAGGGAATAATAATTTTGCTTTATTTCAGTTCATATTGTTATTAATGCTTGCTCTCTTTTTCACTTTACATGTACTTTTGCATGTAATGGTATTATTTTCTTCTTGTCAACAGTGATAATGGTGAACCCAGGCCGTCCATCTGTGCTGGTTTTGGCTGAGATAATTTTCTTCACTGTAGCTTTTATGGGGCTTTTGCATTTGTGCTGTTGATAACACTGAGATGTTCTAGTTATTGCTGAGCAGCACTTACAGACAGTTAGAGCCTTTTCTGCTCCTCACACCACCCCACCAGTGTGACGAAATCCCTTCGGAAATTTAGGGTCAGATGTTTTGGCCAAGCCTCTTCCCAACTCCTTGTGCATACCCAGCCATCTTCAGTGACGCTGAGACAGCTGACCCCAACTTCCAAAGGCATATTCCACATCATGGGGTGTCATGTTTGGCATATAAAGCTGCTGGAAGAAGAAAGGGGAGGTGTTCGGAGTGACAGAATGTGTCTTCCCTAGTCACAGTGATGTGTGATGGAGCCCTGCTTTCCTAGGGATGGCTGAACACCTGCTTGCCCATGGGAGGCAGTGAACAAATTCCTTGCTTTGCTGGACTTGCATGCACAGCCTATACTTTACTTATTAAATTGTTCTTACCTCAACCCATGAGTTTTCTCATTTTTTTCTCTTCTTCTGTCCCCCATTCCACTGTGAGGAAAATGAGTGAGAGGCTGGGTGGTGCTTAGTTGCCAGGTGGGATTAAACTATGACACTATCCAAAGTAATTCAGCTTTTAACTTTATTTCCAAGCTAAAATTTGTCCTGGTGAGAATGTTGTCTAATTCTTTTATTGCAAGTACATCTGTACACCCCTAGATACCAACAGAATAAAAGAGAATGGGTCACTTAGTTACTGCAATGGAATTAATTTTCAAAGTTTAGCAGTAGTTCTCAAAACTTTCTATTTTCTTTGCTTCTGTAAAAGGGCTATATTTAAATTCCAGGTATTCTGTGAGACGTGATGAGAACTTTGGGATTCTGGAATCAACATTCAAAATTTTCGGGTCAGATTCCATCTGAGCAGGAACTTAAAGTAGTCACCATCGTTTTGAAGAAACTTAATTTCAGGTACTGTCTAATAGGATCTTTGGGACACACAGGTAATGTGAAAGCAGATATTTGCTACTTTGAAGAAACTGAGTTATGCCCAGTTGCTATGCACGTGCTAGAAACAGTGAACTGTGAATCCATCGATGATCAGCTGAAGAGGAAAAAGAAGTAATGCCAACAATGAAGAAATCAGACACAATTCCTCACGTCCCTGCTAACTTCAGAGAAACACACAGCTTCTGAAAATTTATGGAAGAGAGGGGATGAGAATGCCACTAGATAAAAGAAAAAAAAAGTATATAAAACAGGGGTTGAAAAACTCCTCTGTGATATGGATAAGGGAAGGTTAAGTAAGAAAAGGTAAATGTCTCTCTTTGCTTGTTTGAGAAAAGGTTTCACAAGGTACTAGTCAGTAGGTTTGGCATGGATTGGTTTCTCTTTTTCTAATATGGCACCTACCTAAATTTTGCATAAATAATTAAAAATTCATTTTAGCCATAGGAGAGACAGAAACATCCCGACCTCATAGCGTACTGGCTGGGATAGTTCAGAGATGCAGTATAAGGTCATAGGTTCAGTTTGAAGTTTCAGCCTTTGGACTGTGCTAGGATGACTTCCTTTTTCCTTTGAAATGTTCTACTGCAAACCTGAGAGATATCATTGTTCATAAAAATCCTGCTAACTACTTTGGTTTTGCCAACAATTTTAGTTCTGACAAGTCACTGTTTTTTAACTGAAAAATAGTTTTAGAAAAACCACCCTTCTCCATTTAAACTACAAAATTTATTTCTGAAATGATCCTTATTTTAATACCTGTTTGCAGTCATTTCGGGGGAGTAAAATTACTCATACCATGGAATTTCATCAGCACAGATGAAAAATCTGAGTGAGAGGAATAACGAATAGGTACAGCAGTGCTTTATAGCTCAGACAAGCTGTATGCCAGAAGAGTGGAGATATTCATAATCCTGAACTCTGAAAATGAATAGAGCTGGAGTTATGGATTGTGGCAATGACAACACACTTTGGCATTGTTTTTTTCTGAGGGTCGCTGGGTTCAAGAATATAAATTTCTGAGGGAACCAATCATGCTGGAGATTTTGCCATATCAGAAGTATCAGTCATTGTTTATTCCTTCATATGACCACAACTGAAGCAAGAGAAGAGTATCTTCTACTCTGAGGCTTGTACTCTCTAGCATGAGAACTACATGACTATTTAATAGTAATAATAATAATGATGATGATGATGATGATGATAACATTAATTTTATTTTAATGTATACACTAACTTTTTTAAAATTTGTTGAGAATATGCATTGTATTTTCTTTGGGTTAAATGTCATAAAATGAACATCTATTTTTAGTTTTCATAGATGTGTTAAATGGAAGTAATTTAAAATATTGAGATAAATCAATGTAATCTGCAAGATTACATGCAAATTCTCTTTATTTTTTTTGTCTGCAAAGACATGAAAATTAACTTTTTTCAGGTTTTGTTATGTCTAGGAAGCATTAATCTATTTAATCTCTTACCCTTTGGGTTTCTTAAAAAAAATTCTACAAATTTTTTAAAATTAAAACTAATACAGAAGAATTTAGTTTGTGTTACCTGTATGATCATTAAAGCCAGGATTTTTTAATGATAATAACAAAGATTGGTTGATTCAGTCCATTTTATTACAAAACCACTAAGAAATGTCTTGCAGTATATCTGATCACTTTTGGTCTGGCTTTCTTTTATTAGTTTAATTATGCTTAGTAATTACTCTTTTTTCTACTGGAGAACTATAGTTAGAAGAAAAAGCAAAATAAAAATTCTAACATTCTGAATACACAGCTACTTCTTTTTTTACCTGGTTTGTTACCTCAGGTGTGTGCAATATGTTACATTACATATAGGATCCAGCTCTCCTCTCTTCTCTGTTCAGTTTCTCAGCCAATAAATATCAAGAACAAAATGGCAAGGAGAACAACCAAGGAGAACAAAATTCTGAATCAGTATTTAACAGAATCATCAATAAATGAGTTGGAAGGGACTTATGTAGGTAATTTATTCCAGCCTCCTATTTTAACCAGGACTGTTAAACACTTTAGAACAGTTTAGCAGTGGTTTTGTCTAGCCAAACCTCAAACTCCAAACAGGTTCATTAATGTCTATGCAAAAGCTCCCAAGCTGGATTTTGTCACTCCTACAGTAATTACACCTCATGGCACTCCAGGTTCAGCCTCACCAATGCTAAACAGAGTAGACTTAAAATCCCTTTCAGATTTCTGTCCAAACTTTGGTCAAGCCCAATATCTGACACTTGCAATATGCAAGAACTAATTCAAACTCATCTCAGCTCTGTCACCTGGCATGAAAACCACTCCTTAAAATCTGCTATCAAATTTTCTGAGAGTTCACTCCATCTCATTTCTAGATCATCAGTGGAAGTATTGAAAACACACATATAGCATGTAAGTAACATTGTCTGTGATCTCTTTCAGTTGTAATAGTTACAATTTTCCCTTCCAGTCCAGCAGCAACTGAGCTATCTGCAGAGTAGTTAACATGCTGGCTTCTCTTTCCTAAAACAATACATTTTTTCATGGGTTTTGCAGCTTACTGTGTCTGATGCCTAAAGTTTATGAACATCCTCTTAGCCTCCTGCAATTTCACTAGTCCTTGGTGGTAAGAAATAGGGTTTCCACTATCAAATATCTCAAGGTATTTTCACATTGAATGAATAAGAGGTTTCCTGAGATGAACAGCAGTGTGAAAAGCAGAGAGATTTCCCAGACCAAGGCCACTGCTGTCACTCTTTGAACAGTCATAAAATGTGTTGGGTTGGAAGGGACCTTTCAAAATCACTTAGTTCAACACCCTGCAATGAGCAGGGACATCTTCTACTAGATCAGGTTGTCCAAAACCCCAGGCAACCTGACCTTGAATGTTTTCAGGAATGGGGAATCTACCACCTCTTTGGTTAACCTGTGCCAGGATTTCAGCACCTTCATTGTAAAAAATGTGTTCTTCTACTTTAAAACCATTACCTCTTGTCCTGTTGCTACAGACCCTAGTAAATAAATCATTCCCCTAAAGCCCCCTTTAGGTATTGAAATGAAGCTATGTCTCCACAGAGCCTTCTCCTCCACGCTGAGCAAACCCAGCTCTCTCAACCTTTCCTCATAGGACAGGTGCTTTATCCCTCTGACCATTTTTGTGGATCTCCTTTAGATCTGCATCAAAGGGTCCATGTCTTTCCATGGATCACTGAAGACTCCAAAGCTGGATGCAGTACTCTAGGTGGAGTCTCACGAGAATGGAGCAGGGGCAGAAAATGCAGGTCCCTTGACCTGCTGGACACATTTCCTTTGCTGCATCCCAGGATGCAGTTGGCTCTTTGGCTATGAGACCAGACAACAGGCCATTGCTGCAGGCTCCTGCTGTTGATTTACAAAATTAAGAAAACACTCTAGATGAAGACCAGACCTTTTGCTGTATTAGCTTAATGCATCTATCCAAGAGAAGAAATATCTGTAAAAGAAGTAAATTTATGCCTTGGATATAGGATAGGTGCAAGGGCAGCAAGTAAAGTAAAATGAAGAATTTATGGCAGCAATACTTTAATGAATCCAATTTCTAGAAAAGTGCTACTGTATTCAGTAGAAGTTCTTATCTAGAAATCCTTCCATGCTACCCCAAACATGTTACTCTTTTAACCTTCAGTATTTATATAAAATCTGTATTTATCATGTAAAATGATATTTGTTCCTTATTTGATCATGCTTCCCCAGGCATGTGGTAAGAAACCAGTTCTTCTTGTGTTTTCTTTAAGGCCAGATTGTTCTCTTTAAAACAAGGTAGGAGGGATTGCCAACTATGCACTTTAGTACAACAGCATATGCTGATCAGTGCAGCTCAGGATGTAATTACGTATGTTGTTTTATCCTATATCATGTCCTTCTATTTTCTTACATTTTGTATTTCAGTTGGAACTCAAAATCAAACATATAGATCAATTACTGGTATTCCCTGTTGGTGTTCTATTCCTAGGATCCCAAATCCTGTTACCTCTGTTACCTAATTAGTATATTTCTCTGCATTAGCCTTAAATTATTGCAGTCAAATAATTTTTTTATTAAGGAGTGTGTCCTGCAATTTTTCTTTTTTTTTTTTACTTAGCCCTATAGCCTAATTCAAATATGAAAAAAATTGCAGCAAATTTAATCTAAGATGAAGGGTGATAAACTATTCTGAAATCCCCTGATTCATAATCTAGTTATGTGCTCAATCAGGAAAGGCATAGGTCTAGGAATGAAAATCAGTAGTACCTGTTGCTCTCAGTGCAGGGTGTAAATGTTTGACACACTTTGGAGTCACAGAGTAACCGAGGTGGAATGGCACCTCTGGGGACCATCTTATCCAACCTCTGTTCAGAGCAGGGTCAGTGAGCAGACTGGCCAGCTAGGGTTTGAGAGTTTCCAAGGATGGATAGTCTACTGTTGAACTGAGAAACTTCTCGCAGTGTTTGACCACCATCACAGTGAAAGTCCCCTTATTTTAAAGTGGGCTTGGGGGTGAGAAACAGGGCTTCCCATAACTCTCTTTGTGTCTGTTGCCACTTGCCCTGGTACTGGGCACTGCTGAGAAGAGGCTTTCTCAGTCTTGAATCCTCCACATCCAAGATTTTCTTAGAGACGTCTATGATATCTCCCCCGTGTCTTCTATATTTTTGTATATTGTGAAAATTGAGGGGGTGTGTTATCAGATGGACAGAGGCACAAGAGAAATAGTGATCCATACTTGAATTACAATATTTAATTTAAAGTAACTTGCATACAATGCACATTCATTTACTCAAACAACACCTTGCAAGTTCTGATAGTCAAAGTAGAGGATATTTCTGGTTCAAAACTGAGATTCCCAGACTTGTAGAGGTGTACCTTGTGGCTCTGCCTTTTCCACTATGTCCTCCCTCATTTACCTTCTACCTCTATCACTGACTTCACCATCATGGGCACTCATGCCTTTTCCTACACCAGCATGTGGCACTGCTTGTTTCAGAAAAAGATACAAGACCAGGAGTGACTCTGACTCTCCTCTGTTCAGCTTAGTACCACACCAATAAGGATCTCTCTCATCTTTCTTCACCCTACATTTGTTTAAAGAATATCAACTCTGAAGACCCAGAACAGCAGCTGAGCAGTCTCTGTGTGTTTTTGTCAATACCATCCCATAAAAGGCACCTTAGCTTGTACCTGTGGTGCTATTAGAATGATAATAATAAGATGGTTTGGAAATTTCAGTCTCTGAAAAGATAAGGCTGTGTCAGTGAAAGTTGCTCCCAAACTAATTGCCTCCTCTTTTCAGTAGCAGTTAATTATCTTTGACAGGCCACTGTGTTTAGGAGACTCAAATAATTCTAGTTCTGGAGCCAGCTCAGGAATCTGTGAATTATACAGACATACTCTATATACATATATTCTCTAAATAACTTTCCAGCACTCCCTTAAAAAGCCCCAACTTTCACTTGCAGTAGACTTAGGTGCTGTGCCTGGTATGGAAGAATGATGGAATTGGTCCCGAGATGAGGATGATGACAAGAGGATCATGACAAGTGGATATTCTGTACATGTTGTTTTGGGTCACTGGAAAGGTTTTGCTGTTATGTGCTCTGTAACATCTCTAGGGTGTCTTTGCTTTCATTCCTCTGGGCCTGTTCTTACAACCAGTGATGCCTGTTTGTTGGTGTTACACCCAAAGTCCTATATTGCACATAAGATATTAAGAGGATGCTTGTACATGTTATTGTGAACAATTCTCAGGGATGGTTTCTGTACATACAGAAACATCTCTTGCCCATTTACTAGACATAAATGGAAGAAATACCATCAGCTTCAGGGGCTCTTTGTTTCTAGAAACACTTTAAGCCTTGGAAATGTGTTGAAGACTTTTTTTAAATTAAAGTGTGATTGAAAACAAAACAACAAAAGAAACGTGGGGCATCAATGCAGTAGGCATTGCTCAAATTTATTGGGAAATGAGAGTCCTTGTCCCACAGGATTATTCTCTCTGATGCTGATCTGGCAGAAAGAGCCATCTCTCTCAGCCCTGAATGGGAAATGTTGATACTTCAGCTTTCTGTCGCAGTCAATTCAAGTGGAGCCTAATACAGATACACACATCTGTGTAAACTGTTCTTTGTTTTCCTTCCTAGGATAATTAAGTAAAAGCCTACTAGATGAGCACAATTACTCAAAATTAATCACTTTCAAGCTAGTTAAATCATGACAGATTAATTGCTTGTATCTATTCCTACATTTGGATTTGTTTTATCAGCAGAAATACCCAAGTAGCTTTCCTGTTCTGGTAAATCATTGCTCTTTTTATGAGAAAATTGTAAATATTTGTTTGGAATCAATTATTCTTTTAATTAACTTTTAAAAATAAGATGGCTTTTATTGCATTTTGAATGGATGATATTTGGCTACACTTATCCAGAGCAAATTTTTAAATCTTGGAAGTGTTCAAGGCCAGGCTGGATGGATATTTCTCACCTGGTCTAGTGAGAGGTGTCCCTGCCCAGGATCTCTAAGGTCCCTTCCAACACAAACCATTCTATAATTCTGTGATTATTCTGATGCCACTTCACTTCTTTCTGAAAATTTGGGGTATGTAATGACACTCTGGGTAAAACAGTCTGACATCAGCATTGTACATACTTTATGACAGAGGATAGGTCTTCATTTGTAGAGGCAGTTCAGGAATTTAAATACATTATGATGTTCTATGATATAAGGAAGAAATTTTTTTACATTGAAGGTGGTGAAAAACTGCTACATATTTCCTAGAGAAATGGTGGATAACCCCCCCCTGGAAACACTTGAGGTCTGGTTGGGCTAATTTAATAATCTAATTTATTTTAAAATGCTTCTGCTCATTGCAGGGGAGTTTGAACTAAATTACCTTTATAGGCTGCCTCCCACATAAGCATGTTTATGATTCTATGATTCTGTGATTCTGTTTCAAAAAAGTTTGGTATTTTATCATCTCTGGTAATGAGATTTCACATTAATTATTTGGACAGTCAAGAAAGTAACTTCTGTGTATTACTAACATGTAAAAGATCTGTTACTTATTTGCTTTAAGCCATGCAAAATTTTTCTCTGTGAAGAGCACTTACAGTTTGTCAAGGTTTGAAGTCATCTTAAGTTTACCCATCCATGTTAAGCTTACAAATTATTCTGGTTATCTCATTCTGTAACCACAGGAAAGGAAATGAGAGAGGCATTGTCAAAGGACGATCGATTCCACCTAGAAAACCATACTGTGATCACATTAATTAATTTTTCTTAATGGTTAAAGTTATGTGAGATGAATGCAAGCACTTGTTGCTGGTACCAAAGACAGCAAAACAGAATGAGTACTGCCTGCTGAGCAGATCTTGTGAGGTTGGAGGAGAAATCTGATATTCTGTCTCTGATATTATATGGTAGTTTATCCTCTCTTTTCAATTTAGTAAGGTAAGCTCTGTGCTCTGTAGGCACATCTCTCTCTACTGATTCTAAACAGCCCAAGGACCTCTTTGTTTTGATGTCTTATTTTAAAATATCTTATGTTAAATGAATGCCATTCACAAGGTCAGAAAAGAAAGTCAGATTGTTATTTAGATATTATTGTGGTTTTGGGTTCAGAACAATTACTGCTAGAAAACACTTAAAAGCTAGAATTAATGTCTGAACCTCTATTTTTCAAAACATGACTTTAAAGTTTATGATTTCAGTTAATGATTTTTACAGATTTTAATGTTAAAAATCTTCACAGCTCTTTAATATTAGAAAAGCTAATTCAAATGGATGCCAAACCCTGTGCATTTAATTTTTGTTTCAAGAATGTAGTACTGCAAGGTTGAAAACAGATTTGAAAGGAACCAAAACCTTGACAATGTTGAATTATGTTTTTGGGTTCAAATAGAAGTCACTAGGGAAAAAAAAAAGCTTAGCTCAGGGGACAAATAGGAAAAGTATAATGCTAAAGAAGAAGAAAAGGATACCTTAAATATATATATAAAAAATTCTCAGTAGAAAGTAACAGGATGCTGACCTAGAACAGATTGAGATTAATGACAAGTGGTTCTGCTATTGATCAGTGCCTGTGGCTATTTAGTAGATGATAAAACACACAACATTGATTAGGGTTACTGGCAAAATGTTTTATAAGTCAAAGCTTCAGCACTTTTCTTAAAGCTCAAAATAAAGCTTTTAATTATTTGTTTATGATGTAATATATGCATAAACACATAGAAATAAATAAGTAGTTATGTCCAAATAATATGTTTAAGAACTACTGGCAAAGGCATTTGTTTAGTAGTACAAAGCCATTTAGGTTTAATACTGTCTTTTACCACTACATCAGCAAATTGTCATGTAGCTAGTAGATCACACTGTGAATAAAATTAGCAAAATATTATACACATGGAAAAACAAACATTTTAGCTCTTATTGTATAGAGACTTATTAAAAAAAAAAAAGGATATTGAAATGTTTCTTACCTAAAAAATCTGTCTCACACTTAGAATCTTTCTGTGGGGAAAAATATAGATCTAAACTCATTAGTGACACAGTTGAAATTGCTGAAACATTGAAAAGATTTAAGAGAAAACGAATTAAATAGGAGGAAGACATAAAAAAATAAACATTTTCATTATCTAAAGACCTAATTATAGCAGCATTGGTTACTTTGGCAAATTGTCATTGGGATTCTAAGACATAATTGAACTTCCAGAAAGTACAGCAATTACCTAAGAAATGAATGTCAGCTTTGAAGAATCTACCAGGAAGAAAAAATAGTGCTGGTACAAGCATAGAAACGTGTGCTGAATTTCCTAGGCTTTGTTTTTGTCTGGTTTCTGGAGTTGCAAAATTGTCTGTTCTATTTCTTCTTGGAGCGAATAGACTCAGAGTGGTCTTGGTCAGAGCAATGACTGCCATACACTGAGTTCAGTCACAGACTGTATCAAAGCATGCTAGTATGTGAAAACCTCAGTGGGAGGGGTATATTTCACATGCAGAAGCTGTTCCCCAGAGTAAAATGAGGAACTGCAACCTCCTTAATTGGGTCACTTATGTTCAGGCATCTTTTGCTATTCACAGAGATCCTACAAGCTGGATATACAGCTCAAATGTTCAAAGCAATTATTTATTGCCTCATATACACAGCTGATAGAAATTCATGCTACTGCACTAAGCATTAATTTGCTCACTGGCCCTGAGGAGACATCAGATAACTCTCTACTGACCAGGCAATCATTAGTCAGCTGTTAAAGTGCTGCCTCCACTCCTTGCAAAGGGCTGGTCCTCAGTCTTGCTAAATGCCCATCTACTGATCCTCTGTGTTTTTTTCTTAGGATTTGTCAGTATTTTTTCTGGTTTAGTGGGATTTATTTTGGTTGCTTTTGGTTTTTTTCTTGCTTTAATTTTGAATTGGTAACTATTATTATCTCAACAGTTTTACTTCTGTGTATGTTTTTGTTTTTCTTATCTTGCTTGTCTTCAATCTGTGTACTGTGTCACACATCAGCAGCAATTTTCTCTGACAAAAATCCACCCAGCTGTGCTATACAAAATTGGGGGTTTGGTCACAGAGAGATAAACCCTTTGGCCATGGGTCACAGGGTCTTATATATTTGTGCTGCCCTATCTTGATCAAGGTCATGTGCAAAGCTCCAGCCATCTGGGTTGAGGATACATATAAATTCCTGAAATTATCTCAGTGCTTTTCAGATTCCTGATCCCTAAATGCTTTGTCTTACAGTCAGTCTGGCAAAATTCCAGAAAAACCTCTACAACACTCTTTTGCAAAAAGTGTAATCTAAATCATAGGTTGATGAATACTAGTTTGATAAAAGATGTTCTGTTTCTTTGTGTGATTCTTTTTTATTCATGCAGGGCATAGAAATGATAGATATCAAATTGAAAATGTCAGCATCTGCTCTTATACTATTTTACTTCTGTGTTTACCCATTGAATGAATCTTTCTTCAAAAGCATTACAAACTTTTTACAAAAGCATTACAAATTTTTACAGCTTAATCAGTTCTGTCCACTGGAGTCAATAGAAGTCAAGATATTCTTTTTTCTTCTGTGGAATGGTCACTGTGTGCTTTGACCAATTCCCAATATGTGAATAGCAAGAGGAGGGAAGGAATAAAGAAAAAAATACTTTTTGATCATAAAAGATAGCAGTGAGGATCAGGGAAAATAAAGAACAGATAACCTGGGTATTTATGTTATAATATTTATATCTGAACTATTGCCCCATAGTCCCTATATATTCTGTGTGAGAAATTGTTTCATATAGAAGAGATATTTCTATCCTGCCACAGTCATCTCATGATCTAATAGTCTAATGATCAGATGGATTATTCAGGTGAAGTCCCCAATGACTGGAAGAATAGAAACATCAAACCCATTTAAAAAAGGGGGAAAATGAGGCCCCTGAAAACTACCAAACAATCAATCTCACCTCTGTGCTTGGTATGATCATGGACCCACTACTCCTGGAAGCTCTTTCAAGATACATGGAAGACGGAGGTGATTAGACAGCGATCATGTCTTCACCAAGGACAAGTCATGCCTGACTAATCTAGCAATGGAGCCACCGTGTTGGTGGATAAGGGCAGAGCAAATGATGTCATCTACTTTGATTTCTCTAAGACCTTTGATTATTACTTGTAAATTGAAGTAGATGGATATGGGGTTAATGGATAGACATGTTGATGGATAAAAAATTGACTGCATGACCACATCCAAGGAGTTATGGTCAATAACTCAATACCCAAGTGAAAATCAGCAATGAGGGGTATCCCTCAGAGGTCCATGCTGCGAGCAGTGCTGTTCAATATCTTTGTCGATGGCACAGATGGTGGGACTGAGTTCACCTGCAGCAAGTTTGTGGGTGACACCAAACTGTGTGGTGGAGTGGATGCACTTGAGAGAAGAGATGCCAGCCAGGCATCTCTTCATCTCTGAAGCACAGGCTTCAGTGGAATAACTATTTGAAGTTCAACAAGGCAAATTCTGCGCTCGAACTGAGACAATCCCTGAAATCAGTATAGACAGCGGGATAAATGGATGGAGAGTAGTCCTGAAGAGAAGGACTTGGGATACAGGTGAGTGAAAAGCTGGACTTGAGCCATCAATGTGCGTTTGCAACCCAGACTGACAACCATACCCTAGGTTTCATGCAAAGCAGCATGGCCAGTTTGTAAAAGGAGGTGATTCTTCCCTTCCACTGCACTCCTGTGAGACTCCACCGGGAGATCTGCATTCAGCCCTTGGGCTGGTAGTACAAGAAACACATGAAACCATCAGAGTGAGTCCTTGGGATGGCCATGAAAATGGTCAGAAATCTGGAACAGCACTTCGGTGTGGACAGGCTGGGAGAGTTGCTCAGCCTGGAGAAGAGAAGGCTCCTGGAAGGCCTTATTGTGGGCTTTTAGTACTTTAAGTGGGCTTGTAAAAAAGAAGAAGAGAGCCTTTTTTCCAGGAGCAAAGATTTTAAACTGAGAGAAGATAGGTTTAGATTGGCTATATGGAAGAAATATTTTAATGGTGAGGGGGCTGAGATAATGGGACGTGTTGCTCAGAGAGGCTGGGCAACTTCCCCATCTTTTGAAGTGTTCAAGGCCATTTGGATGGGAATTTGAGCAACCTCATCTAGATCTAGTGGGAGATGTTTCTGTGCATTACAATAAGGGCTGATCTATGTGATCTTTAAAGGTAATTTCCAATCCAAACAACTCTATGATTTTGAATATGTTGCCTTCTATTTGCTCAATGTAATTGAAATAAGTACTTCACATGGAGACCTTCAATACAGATGTCTAAAGTCAGGTGAATTGAATCCTATCCATGGTATTTTTAATGACTAAATGAATACATTGGATGTTTAAAAAAGAGATTATAAAAGGGAATAGAAAAAAGCATCATCTGTGGAATTCCATTCAATACTTGAAAGTGTTGTTCAGGGAAGTGGAGACTTGACATTTGTAATTGTTTTCTAATTTCAATTTTGTTTCAAGGGAAATTTTGGGTAAAGTGTTCTTTTTAAATGTAAAAATGTTTCTGAAGCAATATGGCAAGACCATAATGATTTTATTGTAAAAAAATGGAAATATGGGAGACCGAGTAGCACTTTGTTAATGTTTAAAAATATTACAATAAATATTAAACAGACTTTCAGTGTTTTTGTTTCCCCTGCATGATAAAATACTACATAATACTGTAAAATGGAAAAGTATAAATAGTGCTTTCTTCCACTTGAAGGACGTGGAATGTGTTTTCACAAAATGAAGAAACTTTCACAACAAAAAATTAGTAACTGATTGGAAACTCTAGAAATTGTAATATTTAAATATTTGAAGCCTGAAGTTGTAGGAATATATACTGAAGAAAGTATATTTGAGACACTGTGGATGAGATTAGCAGGTATTGTCAAATCTTATTTTTGAAAATCTGAGACTCATCTTTGACTAAAAACCTTTTTTTTCAAGATAGGGACAATAAAAGAATACAGGAAAATGAACCTTTCACTGATTTATTTTAAATTATTAAACCCCTCACAATGGAAAGCGAAATCACATAAATAAAGGTCCTTATTTATCTCAGGATGTAATTATAAGCTTTGTTTAAGTTTAAGCTTTGCTAAAAATAAGTACCATTAAAATAGGGATATCCTCTAAGGTAATTCACAGGATTTCCTATATTTACTAAAATATAATTAACTTTTTCACTTGTCATATCACATGTCATACAGTCTGTGCATACATCTAAATAAAAAGTCTCAATTTTTAGTTTTATTAGAAAGAGCTTTGGATAATATGACAGCCATTTGTCAAAACCTAGAGTTTAGTGTCTTGAACCATTTGAAGAGCTCAGTTTTTTGAAGGAAATGGGTTCTTCTGCTTTTCAGTTTGTCATTGGAGAGACCTTTCAGGCTTTATCCAGTCAAAGTAGCCAGGCATTACTGATGCTGCTGATGAACAGTTTCCATAAAAATCTGACTATGGGGACTGATCTCATTTATTTTTCAAGTGTTATGGTGAATCTGTCAAGCAGCTCTATAGTTTCCTTCAGTAAAGGTATGTCAAGTCTGTGCCATATCACAGAATCATAGAGTGGTTTGGGTTGGACAGGATCTTAAAGATCCTCTAGTTCCAACCCCCCAGCCATGCATATGGACACCTTCCAGGAGACCAGGTTGTGCAAAGTCCCATGCAATCTGGTGTTGAATTTCCAGGTGTGGGACATCCACAACTTCTCTAGATAGCCTGTTCCAGTGCCTCACCATGCTCACAGTATAGAATTTCTTCCTCAGAACTAATATAAACCTACTCCCTTTCAACTTACAGCCATTAACCTTTGTGTTGTTACAACATGCCCACATGTGTGTGGCTAGGGCATAAAGTCAAATGCAGGGCCTATGCTTCTCTGGGACAGCAGCAATTAGGGAATCCTGGAGCCAGGAGTCAGTTTAGAGCTGCCAAACTCTCCATATCAGGGTAACCATGTGATGAAGTTCATGTTTTTCCTCTTCTGTAGGTCAGTCTCATAATCTCGCCTCCCCGGTTGAGAAACAGTGAGTAAAATGCCAATTTCAGCCTTAAACTCATATTATTTATCAATTAAGCAAAAGTAAAAAAACCCCAAAGAATATAGCTTTCTTGGAATTTTAATATTTTCTAAGTTCATTAGCAGTCCTGATGGTTGGAAAAGGGTATGTGGTATCATACCAAGTAGATCAATCCATAGTTTGGTTCAGATATCCTGATGGATACACATGCTCCTGATATTCTTCTATTTCACCAATACTTTACTGTTTAACTGAAACTTGCAAGAAAATCCAAAAAAAAAAAAAACCAAAAAAAAAACCAACTTGTTACAAATAAGACATTAAAGTATTGTTAACCAGTGAAGAAGCAAACAGTATTCCTAAGCATATGAGAACCTTTCAGTTATTGTAAGGGAAAATTCTCAGACATTTCAGAAGCTTACTGTAGGTTTAGTTGTATATCTGTCAAAGTATTCTATATTGTTTAAGATAGCATACAAGACTTTGTGCAGATAAACATAAAGTTGATGAAAATGTATTGTTCCTGGTTTTGTCTAACTTTACATTTCCTGGACTGAGAAGTGAAGCAGAAAAATCAAATACTGTAAAACTCATCCCTGACAAAACACTTTCTTGTCTTAGTCTTGTGTGGCCCTTAGTCCATCTGGAAATGTAGCATGTCCTATTCTTTCTGGACTTGAGTCCTCAGGGGGTGAGTGAAATTATCTTCTCTCCTGCTCATATTAGCATGTCTTATCTTTATTTTCTCTCTTGATTAGTTTAGTGTGCTTAGACATGGGTATTCTCTGTGCTGTCAAGTCATCTCAAAGCTCAGGCTTAGCAATTAAACTTCCTGACTTTCCACATTGCCTACTTTGTAGTTCAGCCTCTGTCTCTGGCATGGGGTTATCTGGAGTTCACTGACCTGGGTCAAAGCCTGAGACTTCACAGTAGGCAGCAAGAGCGTGGACATGGGCAGCAGGAGCTATGGGGTCTCTCTGGAACAGGCAGAGCAGCAAAACAAGGTGAAACTAGCATGACATCGGGACTGGGATGACAGGGGGAATTACACACAAAAATGGCAAGAGTGCTCCTTTACCATAGCTATAGCGGATTCAGTACATCCTAAAGAGAAAGATTTTGAAAACAGAGAGTGTTTACTATTAGACACAATATCTTTTTCCAGAATTTGTACTCCTTGTCTCCTCATACAGTTCTCTAGCTAGATCCAGGATAGTAGTTTGACATCAGATTTACAGTTTACCTTTTGAACAGATGCAGTAAAGAGAAGGGTTCAGGTAGGAGATATTTAAGTTGTCTGCCAGAGAAAAGTTCCTGAATATGAAAACCACACTGAGGTTAATCACTTTGCTTAACCATCCATAGTTTATTTTTTAAAAAAGTTATGATTACCTCTACTCTTATGATTTCAAGTGAATATTTTTTTCCCCTATATTTCACGTTTTAATTCTCATAGCACACCTATGTCAATGGCAATCTATTTACCTAATATGATATTCAAAGTACTATACAGTAGAAAAATGAAAGAGTCAAATTTTCAGGTTTTGAACTCCTCTAAATATAGTTTCTAATACATTTCTTGTATTTTTTACATAGATTTTATATAATACTCCAGTTATCATTAGCATTCTCTGTTAAACAGTGGGATGCTTACATATATATTTGCTTTGAAGACTCATAAGAGAAAACTTACATAAGAAAAAACACTGGGGCTGCCAGTGTATGAACATATGATCATGCAAATATCCTCACAGCTGTGACAGTTTTTCTCAAGAACTTTCTTTATCATAGAAATACAGAAGCATTTACATTGGAAAAGACATTTAAGATCATTGAATCCAAGTGTTAAACCAACACTGCCAAGCCCACCTCTAAACTGTGTCTGTAAGTGACACATCTGCATGTCTTTTAAATATTTCCCAGCATGATGACTCAGATATTTTAAAAATATTCTGCCTAGTTGATATCATGTTGAAGCAACTTCCTGACATGTTGCTTCATTGCTTTATTAACCTCCAGATGACAACATAAGTTACTAATGTATTTCAGGACTCCGTTGAAATGTGGCCATAGGAATGATAATATTGAAAACCAGAACTGTTATGAAATGCTGTATTTAAAAGGGGAGACAATATAAGCTGGCACAACAATTTTATATGTTCAAATCACTGCTGGCTGTTCAATTTATTGTTTATACTCTTACACCTTACTTATATTCTTAAATCCTTGTTTGCTCACCTTGAGCATCCTTTCTTTCCTGCATGGGAGAAGTGTACTAAAATTAAACAAATATATGGCCCAAGAGTGATTATGTATAAGCAGTTTTTCTTCATTTCAGTGCTGGTTGTTTATGAAATATGCATGAGGCACAAAATTTGCATCTGCAGATGCACACACATTGCAGATCCTGCATCTGTTGGTGAAAATCAAAAGACAACAACAGTAACAAGAATTATCAAAAACAGCAAATGGAAATCTTCCCCGTCAGAATATCTTCAGTTAAATCTTGGGGGAATATTCAAAGCAATGTGGTCTTTGTATTGTGGTTGGGTTTTGGTTTTTCTTTTCCTTTTCCTGGTATTTCTGAACTAGCCACTGAAAATAAAGCTTTTGTAGCAACTTGTGACAAACAGTTGTGTCCACTGTATGTTGAAATATTACCTGCTTGTCTCATAACCATGACTTTAACTTCTTCAGTGGCTTTGAGACTTTGGTGGCTTTGGTTCCTGCCACAAGCAGAGTTGTTCAGTCTGTGATATTTTGATATAAGTTATGATTTGCTTTGTAATTTGATGTAGTGTGTAAAAAAAAAAACAAAAAAACACCCAAGGATATTTATAAAGCATGCTGATGCATCCCTCCAGGTTTGTCACAATCTGTGGCCTTCTTTTTTTGCTGCCATAATCCCATGATTATGTAGTTCTGAATGCAAACTAACTCAAAAAAGGCACTTCTCACTGAAATGTCCATGCTACTCTGCATTAGAAGGCTGACAAGTAAGAAGAAATGCAGGATCTGTGAATATCCAGGACAAGATGCACTGTAAAATTTTATTGAAAATTAAAGTAGTGATAGAGCTCAATGAGAATATACAGTTGTATGGTTATTTTTCAGAGTTGAATATTTAAACCTATTTTAGCAATCTGAGGTTGAAAATGTATTTTGTACATTTAATTACATACTTTGTTTAAATAGTTTTCAGAGAGCCTAGAGGTTTGCAAAAGGATGTTTCCTACTTCTTCAAAAATTCAATTTCCTTTCTGTTATTAAAGAAATTCTAATAAGATTAAGATTAGGTTAAGCAGAACCTGAATATTTCAGATGTTATTTCTCTGGCAAGAGGAAAGAGAGAGCTCTTTTTACAAAAGTCAAAGGGAACACAAGGCAGCAGCTTTTTTTTAACTATTGCTGTATCCCACAACATTTTTTTACTCCTTTTGTCCACTGAAGTATGTTTTTGACCCAAAGAGTCTCATTCTGAACACATTCGAAATAGATGCCACTAGAGCCACAGACCACAATGATTGTAGCTTTGGTGTGATGGTATTTACCTAAGATGACTTTAATGTTTCTAAAATAACTAGAAGCAAATTATTTCTATATTTAATATAGAATGTCAATAATTATTGGTAATTGTGCCTTGGTCCTTTTTCACTTCATAAACTTTGGGTAATGTAAGTTGACTGTGGGGAGATTTTGGAGGATGCAGGCAGTTCTCTGTATATTGGTAAAGCCTGTGAAATTACTGAAAGTGTCTCATGCTACTGTGGAAATCTTGGTGTGATATAGCCAGGTTTTTTTGCACTATGATCAAAAATCTAGACAAAATTTTATGACTAGTTGTATCTAATTTTATATGGGAAAGAACATGAGAAGTCAGGCAATCCAGTTGTAACAGCTGTTTTTTCCATTCCTTAAACTCAGGGTCATATAGGTTAAGAGTTGTAGTAGCCTAAGCTTTCAAAAAAAATCCTGTTGGAAACATATGCCCACTACCCACTGAAGCACAAGATCACTTAGCAGCAGTTAAAGCCCCTGTGGAGGACTAGGAAGCAAAATAAAAAGCCAAAAGCATTTTATTTCTCTTTTGCAATAACTCTCTTGATATGAGAATGAATTCAGGAATTAAGAGGTAAAAAAGCTTCTACCTTTATTTAAAACAATAAAAGCAAGTCAGCAAGGTGTAGGAGGTCTACTAATAAGTTGAATAAGGTTATGATGAAACTTGGTTCCATCTAAACTCTTGTCCTCATATCCTTAATAAACAAAATTCTAAATCTTGATGCAGTTACAGTTATATCAGATTGTCTTTACAATTTGTCAAGTATTTTCTGTCTTTAATGTGCTGAAATAGTTTCACACAACTAGAAGGGACTATTTAAATAGTTTCACACAACTAGAAGGGACTATTTAAACAAGTAACTGTTGTGGAAGCCCAGAAGATGAGGGGCTAATGTGTATGTGTCACACAGCAACAATAACCGGGTAGCCAGGGAACCAACCCAGGACTGTTGGTAAGAACACGCTGTGGAATCAGGCAAGAAAGAACAGGATATAACTGGAAATGGGGGCTATATGGAGGTAGAGCAGCATTTTCCTGGACAAAAAATTCTGTCTCTTGGAAATAAGCACTACAACTGCAGTGCAATTGCTGGAATGAGGTCAAGAAGCTGACACGGACTGATGGCCAAAGAGTAGTCCAGTAGGGAGCAACCAAGAACACCAAAAACCCCCAGAGCCCTTCAGCCCACTTCCAGAATGGTCTCAAAGAGTGAACTGCACATGGAAACTAATTAGCATAGAAAGTGAAAAACATAGCCCCGGGGTAGGGAGAAGTTTGCTATAAAAAAGTACTCTCACAGAGCCCAGGTGGTGCACCCCAGGACCCTGGGCACCACATCAGCTGGGTCAGGGCTGGAGCCAAGACTGATGGTCATTCTTTCTTCCTTTGTTGCTGTTCTGTTCAAGTTTGAAAAATAACCCTTATATTTTAGTGATAACCTTTGTTGAAAGCTTGTCCTTTTCTCTGATCATCTTTCTTCTGCAGGTTAAGGTCCCAGCTGCCTGGACTCACCAGTTTCCACTCCTTTGACTAGATGGCATCCATTTCTGATCCTTCACTTCTGAAAAATTTAGCTCAGGTGGGTTAATATTTCTCAGGAATATGTCGATGAACTCGTTTAGTAGGTTTTCTGTTACATCTTCCTTTTTACCTGCAGCTAAAAGTAATTATTAAATCAATTAATTTTCTGGCCAAATCCTTGTTTAAAATTATTTCCTTGAAAATATAAATGTGCTCTATAAAGAGCAAAGCACACTTTTAGTGCTGATACTATGGTGGAGTTTTTGAATGTTACTGAAAATGGGTTTTGATATTTGTTGGCTTAACTTAAAATTCTATTAAAAAACCCTTAATCATTTTTAAAAGCGAAAACATATTATACTGAAGGAATGGCATGCAGTATTCAAAGAAATTAAATTTTTAAAATTTTTTCCCTTTTTTGTGGTATATCCTATTTTTACTCAATATTTTTTTCAGTATTAGTACATATGAAATTGTAGCATCCTATCATACTAAATTCTGCCACAATCATACCTTGTATCATCATACTGATGATATCAGAATTTCTTCCACCAGAACTGGAAGGAGTCCTTGGAAAATCAATGGAAATGCCTTATCTGGACTACAAGGTTCCATTTATAAATACATCAAGCACATCTTTCCAGAACAAATCACACACTGCTCCCTTTGCAATGACCCAGTTGGAAGCCTGGTGTCTTGAATGAGAATGAGGATTTATTTGAAGAATTGTTTTTTTCATAATTCTAATTTTAATATAGATTTCTTTCACTAAAATATAATAATCTATTGTCGACGCCATATATTTTTCCTCATGACTTGATTTTGTAAGTAATAAAAGACCTAAAGTAGAAATTTCTTTGCAAGATATTCTGGAGAAAGACGTAACAAAAATATCAAAGATCAGAAAGAAATTAAAAGCACACAATATTTATTGTTTGGCTTAGGAACAATGAAGTTAAGAAAAAAAATCTTCATTATTTGTTGTCCTTGTGCATGATCTTTGACAGTACAGATTTGGCAACAATGCATAAACAACCAGAAGACAAGATCAGAACAAGGCCTTGAGGAGAGTAACTAAAAGGTCTTCTCAATGTCTTACATTACTTCTCTGAAATGAATCCATTAGTTTAGGGAAGATGCAATCTCTACCTACTTCCTAAATTTGCAAAAATTTGCAAAAATCATTGCAGTCCATAGAAGATTAGCATATATTTCAGACATATAGATTGTTCCTGTGATGTATTAGTTAAACTCTTATGGCATGTTGTTACTTATCCTTGTCATGTTTGATTTTGAAAAGGAGTCTAGATAAATTAGCATTTTCAGGAAATGCTTAATTTCAAAGTTATCAGCTGTTACCACAGATAACACCTTAGTTTCATTTAACAGCATGGACCTAGTTGTCACAAGGATGTGCCATAGAAAACAAACACCAAGAAGTAAAGTCCTTTATTATTGAATGACAAGTAGAAAACAGGATTTAGCAAAGATTCTGTAAGAAAATATCTCCTCCCTAATTGGAAGTCAACGTCCTTACAAGCAAACATGAATATGTTTGTACAGCCATGGAAAGGAGGACTGGCAGGACACTTCAGTGCTGCTTTTATGACAGTTTAAAACACTTCAAAGGACTTCCTTTTGCATTCAGCCAAATGCCCAGTCCAACCCACATCTACATTAATGCAGTGGCAAGGCTGCAGAGCACAAAGGGACAAAAGGTGAGGAAATGTGAAAGTAGAGCTTGCAGGACAGCATTGCTGAGCATTCTGTGAATGATACAGAAGGCTTGCACATATGGGTATTTGTCATATGTTAAATAATGTCACCAGAACAGCAGGAAGACATTTTTAGGTCTCAGGAATTTTTAACCCTCGTCTTTCCCTCAGGCATTTCTAACTCTTGTTAATGCCTCCTCCTTGCCAGATGTGTGCAGCTGTTCTCCCTGGACTGCAAGAATAGCTATCAACTTGGATCAGGCATAACTGCTTTAAGCTGGTGTCACTTTCTTACCCTGCCTTTGCTACAGGTCACAGAAGCTAAGAAGGACTCACAAATGAGCACAATCTCTTCACTTGCCCTAAGCCAGTGCAATCCCCCAGGCATTATATTTCTTGAAATTGATGTAAGACACTATTGCAGTATCCATTGACATTTGCATAATTCTGCAGTTCAAGAGTCTGACCATCTACAGCACTTATTAATTAGCATGAGCTAAAGTTCCAGCAGGAAGATGCCATTTACATTCCAGAGAATAAAGACACTATCCATGGAATTATTTGGGCAAGGTTTATAGGGAAATGTAGCATATTTCACTTCATTTTAATGAAGGCTATTCTTTCTGCTTATGTATTTTGCCCTGTTTTTACCACCAGAACAAGTAGAATTCAGGTTCTATTTTTCAAGTCAGATAGGAATCACAAGGTTGAATCAGGTCCCTGGCCTCCATTTAGGAAATTAGTGTTTTTATAACAGGGAATAAATTCTTTTCATTTCTTGGTGGCACATGAATGTTTCTGAAATGAGGAAGAGTGTTATTGGAATTTGTCCTGTCTTGGTTCAGCCTACAGCCTATTCTTCCTGCCTTTGTCATTTGACTATCTTGATCAAGGTGATTAAGGGCTTTATATTTTCCCTCTCTAATTTTTTGTCCATGTGAATGCTGACACGGAGGAATAAAGAACAGAGAATCTCAAAGCAATTCCCGCAACCCAAATTCAAACTGCTACCTACACCAGAGTCAGAAAAAAGTATCAGTGAGACTGAGAATTTCTAAATCTTTTTAGGCTTTCTTTCACTGCTTCTCAGAAATGTGGATATTTTTAGACTGCAAGTGGAGGAAGTTAGATTGCTCTGGCTTTGCTCATTCAATATCCACTACTTTATGATGAAAGAGATTATTAAAGAAAGCTGTGATGTGTCAATGCACAGCAAAATTGCACTGAACCCAAGGATAAATGTGCACAAACCATGAATCTCCTTTTTCCATTCTAGCATTTATATATTATTTATGTCTGCAGTGAGAAAATGAGAAAGATATTAATAAAGTCTTTTTTAATGTCACTTAGCAGTATTTCAGCATCTGCTTTCCCGCTTCAGGCCACTAACACCAAGTTTTTTATATATTCTCATTCAGAAGAGAACAATAACTAGATGACCTTCTGATGTTATCATATTATTTTTATGCTGTGTTGTGATCAGATATAAAGATAAAAAATTACATGTAAAGTAGCCTTGAACTTTCCTAGAAGTCATACTTATATATCTATCCTCAGAGTTTTGTCTTTTGGGCAGAGTGAGAACCTGAGAAAGAAAGCAGGTCTCCTTTTAAATTTATTTCACTACAAAAATCCCTTTCCATTTTGTTGACAATGCAGTCCTCTATAAGCAAATTCTGTCTATTTTACTGAGGAAACAATAGTGCACCAAGCTAAATATTATATTATGCTAAAATGTTTCCCTCTTTTTCCAGATATGATTCTGATCAAGCCACCAGGCTGTCTAAGCCTGCTATACTACAATGTCCAACAACATGGATGATTATGAATTTAAGCTCTGAGCAAAGCATGAAGTGTGGAAAACATAAATGTAAACATTGCAATTGGAAAATGGCACCTAAGGAGTTTCTAGCACCTTCAACAGCATCTGTTGCCTCTGTTAGGACAGTGGAAGTAATTTTACAATGCCTTGTAGAACCCCAAAACCTGCATCAATTAGTGAACATTAAAGAATTAAAGTTGCATTACTTGTACATGTTCTTAACTGAGTTATGAAGACCTAAATCTCTATTTAATTCTTCAATGCCAAATGAAGTAGCTAGGTAACTTGAATAAGAATTTCTTATACAGCAGAGTTAATAATTTATTTTTTGATTTCTTACTAAACAAGAAAATGGGGAAAGGGAAAAAAAAAGGCACAGTTAAAGTATCATGCCAAACAATTTTCTCTGCTTGGAAAAACAATAAAACATACCTGGGGGCTAGATCTAGATAGTTCATTCCACTGAAACTAACTTTTTTTTTTTTTTTCTTATGTAAGAGTTTTTGAGAGCCTTTGGCAGTAATATGAAACACAGAAATAAACTTTAAATTACTGCTGTGGTTTAACCCCAGCCTAAGTAATAGACAGCTGCTCACTGACTATTGCCATTCTTCCCTGGTGGCATGGGGAGGAGAACTGGAACTGACTAGTTTGGATCAGCTGTTCTGGCTGGGCTCCCTTTCCAGGTTTTTGTGGAGCTCCTCACTAGCAGACCAGGAGAGACTGGAAAGTCCTTGACTTATAGTGAGCACTGCTTAGCAACAAGCAGAACACCAGTGAACATCAACATTATTCTCATACTAAATCCAAAACACAGCACTGTACCAGCAAGTAAGAAGAAAATGAACTCTGTCCCATCTGAAACCAGGACAATCAGATGTTTTAGACTAAAAAAATGAAATATCTTCACTTCCAAAGCAACTTCCTTAAGCTGTGTAAACTGTCATTAGTTTCAGCATGTCTCTGGACATGCAGTCAAATCAGCTTTAAAGAAAAGTTTTGAAATCCTCAGTTCAGTTTTTACTAACCATTGCTCATAACTTTTATGCAACACTCTTTTTTCAAGAAATAAGTTTAGGTGGAATGACCTTACTACATGGTGGAGTATTAGCTGTCCAGAACAGAGGAGAGTGCATGAGAATCTGAAGTGAGAACCTTACACTGAGAAAATGGCTGTATTGGAAGGTTTCTCATTAAGCAACATTTTCTTCAGATAAAGAGAGCAAGATGAGTCTTGACTAGCAAGTAATTTTAGCAGCTAATTAGAATTAAAAATTAAACTTCCTTAGAAATATGGTTTCATTTCAATTTTGGTTCCTACTCTGAAGGCCTTCTGTACAAATGTCTGGTAATCATACCAGCATCTCTCATGGAAGCCTTTCAGAAGACCTTCCATCTTTCCCTTGGCCAATCCTTTGTTTACCATCCTCTCTAGACCTGTTTTTCAGCAGAACAGCTAACAAGTAAATTTCACCAGGAATTTCTTTGTCTCTCTTACTGTTTTTTTAGGCAATTTTCTCACAGCCCCAGTTTATTCTAGCCTTCCAGCTTTGTTGTCCTAGTATTCACCCAACTTTCTAATGCACTTTTCCACTGGTCTGCTGCCCTTAGAGAGACCCTGCAGACATTGAAATTATACATCTGATGCCATTGTGCATTTTTCAGACTGATACGTAGACAATTTGGACTTGTCCTATCAGAGATTAGCCATCTTATTTTGATTAAAAGGGGCAGAAACAGGAAAGTTTATAATGTCACAGAAATGCTTTAAAGAGTAGGAAAAAATGGATTTAAGCATAAAGAGGCCTGGATTAAAGAAAAGATGAAAGTGTTAGAGATAGTGATGTGTTAAATAATGAATACTTAGGTTTTATTAAGGTGGACTGCATTTAGCAGTCTAAAAGGAGCATGTAGAATCATAGAATGATTTGGTTTGGAAAGGACCTTCAAAATCATCTAGTTCTAACTCTTTACAGCAACTACATTTATTTTGGATATTTTAACTGTAAAGTTTTCTGAATATATCAGGAAACATAACAATACAGGTCAGTTGTCTGTGGCCAGATTTTTTTCTTTTCTCTTTCCATTTGAATAGTTAGATCATTTCTTCATGTTATTTTAACTCCTTTGTAATTTTTGTCTTTTTATTGAAAATATGAGTGGAGGGCATTCACCACGGCTGAAAATCTCCTCCTGGTATGCATTGTCACATATGACATAGTCTGTTATACTTCATAAAGCTGACACAAATCTCCCCAGTGTCTGTTTAGATAATGTAATTGAATTAATCACCTCTAGCAAGCTGCTCATGAGAGGGATATAAAGCAGCAAATGTCAGACCTTTGCCAGAGCAGAATGGGACTTTATTGGTAAAGAGACTTTGCCTTATACCCGGTGGCAAATTTTGGAGTAGCCTTCATGTTTATATGGAGATATATTGTGGCCACTGAACTGAGGAAAAAATTTAAAGTTTACTTGATGATAAGATCAACTGCAAAGAGATACCAGTGACTAGGTAATTTCTAAAGGTTCATATGTGCTTTTAGTTTTTTTAATTATTCTCTTTTCCCCCTCGGTACTTGTTATTTACGGGATGGATAGCAATTGAAAGTTCACCAGGATAGTTCCATCAAATGTCTTAAATGACACTGCATATGAAAAGCTATTCTGATAGCATAAAAATATTAAGAAAATCTCTCTCAAAATGGCCAGGTATCTCAGCTGAAATCTTACTGCACAAACGTACAAAGTGAGGCCTCCAAAATAAGTAGAAGGAAAAGAGCTTCTTTCAGTTTCCTTTTCAATACTGTCTCATGTAAATTGTCAGAGAACTGTGCATTCAAATAATTGAAATATGTGGCCAGCTACTTTCAAAGGTATTTTAATTATTTTACAAAGAAAACTTCACAGTCCTTGGTACATGACTGCAGAACAAAGAATTGGTTAAATCTTTTTTCTGGATGATTTGCATTAGGTCTCTGGATTTTAGACTTTTAATGAATGTAGCCAATTTTATGGAAGAATCCCCCTAGGAAACCCCTGATGGCCCTTGATTTTTCCTTCTTCAGTGCCAAATATTCTGTGAATAAGCTTCTTCATAGTGGAAGATAAGAAATACTTAATATGCTGTAAAACATTTGATATGTGCACAAGACCAAGAATTTTGTTATCTCTAAGAGGTAAATTTTACTCTCAGTGTTCTTTCTTAATTTTTAATTCCTTTGTAATTGTAGAGAGCATTTCTGAGCAATGACAGTAGTTCTAACTTTACTACTCAGTGCTCGCTATGTAAGCACAGCAATAAAGCTAACAGATTGCATACAATATAAATATTAAAGTATTTTCTTAGAAGTTGCAGTCTGGTCTTTATTTCTTGTCATAAATTACTCTACACAAAAGAAACTGTGTATGCAATAATGTTAATCCCCTCCCAAAAATACTATTAAAGATACATCAAGCTTTTGAAGTTTCCTGCATACTTCAAAAATACTGAAATTTAAATCTACCGGATTTCCTTCTCATCAGACCCCCTTCCTAAATCCATCACCACCATAACATACATGCTACCTTCTTTCTCCCTGACCTGTGTTCTGCCTCATTTTTCCCTCAATAAAATAGGTTTAACGAGAGATTTTCCCTTTATCCCTATTTTGTCTATTATTCTATGGATTCTGTTCTGGTGTCTTTAAAGTCTACTTATCCTAAAGAAACCTATTTGTTTTGAGTGACTGAGCTATTAAGACTTTTCTTTTTGGTTCTGCAGATATAACATTTTTCACCTAAATCTTTCTAAGTGGATTTGTGGCTGGTCATGATGCCATGGTATAAATTTGATTTTTCACAGCATAACTTGGGCCTATGCAATGCACTTGCTAAGATATATGACTGAAAGTCACAGGAACTGACTGCAGAGGACACAAACAGGCAAGAAAAAGATCCTCCATCTGTCTCTATTTCATCTCTTCTTTGGAAGTTTGATTCTTGAACATGAATATTTTCCTCGTTTTCAACTTTCTCAGGAAGGATGCATGACACTCCTGCCCAAATATCATGTAAATCAGTTTTTGTTCTTATGAAACTCTCTGTGGCAGCAGAATGCTCTTTTTAGAACAGAATGATGGATTCTCTTCTTCTCTAGTAACATCTCCAATCCTATGGTAGTCCAACACTTTGACAACTTCTATCAAGGTCATCTGTTCCTCTCATGAGAGTAAAATATCTTTACTATCAGGAATTCATGTTGCTTCTTTTTCACAGCCTTAGAGTAATGTGTTCCTCCATTTTTCAAATGCAGGAGCATGAAGAAGCTCTAAATGTCTAGTTTTCAGAGAGCAGATACTCTGTGTTTCATTCTAAACTGTTTCACTTCGAGTACCTCAAACCACCAGTCTCTTTTGAAAATGTAGACAGAAGTCTCTAGTAAATCTCATCAGAAAGTGCAAAAATACCTAATTATTACCTCCCTGGAAAGAGTCTACTACAATAAAAATATTCTCTACAGCTCTGTGATAATGAGCACACAAAGCTGGAATTTCTGCTGTGGCAGCCACACACTGCTAGGGATTCTCTATCAAGATTTTATACTAGTTTAATTATTGTGTTTTTCCTGACACTTTGAGGAGTTATACTTTGCTTGCAGTTGCTGAACAGCCATAGCCGAATCCCCAAAAGATTATAACAATCCTGCAAGAGGTTTTTCCTGAGTTTAACTGCACTAATTATGACCATTTTTAGGTGCCAGTACTTAGTGGAGAACAATGCACATATAAAACAGCAGGGAAACTCACAGAATAACATTGTTGATGACTTTGATAAGCCTTGTTTTCTCTACTGTCCTGATTCAGTCATTAAAAGAACAAATTCCTGCAGCGGTGCAACTGTTTCTTATGAGAAAATGCTGTACTATTTGAAGTTCAGAGAGGTAGATAGATAGATAGATAGGTAGGTAGGTAGGTAGATAGATAGATAGATAGATAGATAGATAGATAGATAGATAGATAGATAGATAGATAGATAGATAGATAGACGACGATAGATAGATAGATAGATAGTAGTAGGTAGTAGATAGATCGATAGATAGATAGATAGATAGATAGATAGATAGATAGATAGATAGATAGATGCGACGATAGATAGATAGATAGATAGATAGATAGATAGATAGATAGAAGATAGTAGATAGAAGAAATAAATAAAAGAACAAGAAGTTAAAAATATTCCACTCCTGGTACTTGGACTTCCCTCTCCTCCTCAAATATATCTTCATTAATATTTGAAAGATGAGAAATAATAGCCAAATGGGCAAAGACGTATATAAATATATACATATGTGTATATATAGGCCTATAACTATATTAAGAGCCAGGGACTTCAGCAATAAATGACTCCACAAAGCATCAGGAACTTTAAAATCTAAATTATAAAGAGACCTATTCCCATCAGTCTTCTGACGAAATGGAGAAGGAATACATGTTTATCAATGTTGCCAGTAATTATCTAGAGAAAGAAAGTGATAACCTTTATCATGTCAGGCTGCTTAACTTAGAATATACAGCTTCTGAGGTGCTGTCAAGTACAGTTAACTAATAAGGGCTCTGCTGGAATGCAGTGACAGTGTGCTGACAATCTCCAAACTTGTGCAAGATCAAGGTGACTTACAACACTGTACCAATTATCTGTTGGATATATAAAAGTCCCCTACAAATGTCATATTTGCAGAAAGAGAAGTGAGAATGAGGAGAGACACGTGGTACCATGGTCTTTGGTGCTCTGAACTAGGACTGTATCACAGGAAATGCTGAGGATGCAGAATCACTGCTATACCTCCATCCTTCATGAGGTGCTGTGTGTTTGACTGGCTGAATAGTTTGTATCCAGGTGTGCTAGCTCAGACCAGTTAGAGAGCTGACAGGAAACAGAGTGATGCTGCTTGGTTCAGAAGAACCTATCACCAAGGGGAATATGAATGCACACTGGCATGACATGAATCATTCTTTACACAGCAAATAAATAGCAAGAGCAAAAAATGAACCCAGAGTGTTTCCTAGCAGTCATCTGGCAGCATGAGAGGAAACTGTTGTAAATATTTACAGTTATAGTCCTTGGCAGTGAAATCATGGTAGGTATTGCTGGCAATGCTCAGTTTAACAGGTCAGCCAGTTGCAGTTATTAATCTGGAAATAATGACAAAAATGGTAAAAGAAAAAAGTTGTCTTGCTGAAAAATTGAAAGTTAAGTATCATCTAATACTCATAAATTCAATTTCACAATACTCATACCTTCAATTTTTGCAGAAAAAATATAATTTTTTGGGGGGGTTTCTATTGAGTGAAATAAAAAATATGCATTAGAAACACTGGGGGAAAATTCATTTTCTCTTTTGCAGCCCACCAGAAAAAAATTATCCTGCAATTTGGTCATAGCTGTATAAACATGAATTTAATATTCCATTTTCTTGAACAACCATAACTATAAATTGCCTAGGCACAAATAATTTTTCATTATTCTATTCCTAGAATTATATTAAATTATTCTAAAGTTTTTTGCAAAATGCCGCAAATGCCATAAGAAATTCTCTTTTGCTGGCCAGATACACTAACTTGGGAAGATTAAGAGTTGTGAATGTGTTTATGCCATGAGTTTCTTTTCTTAATGAAGTGAGAGACATGAGATTTGGATATGACTCATCTCAGATATCAAGCACTTGGGACATCCTAATTTTAGATGAATAAATTGAAAAATATTATTGCAAATCTGTGATACACAGGTGTTGCTTCCCTCAAGCCCCAGTTTTGCATTCTTTCTATTTTATGTGGTAAAACTAGAATGAAGCCCAAGAAAACTAATAAAATCACTCAGGAGTGAAAATCAAAGTGAATTTTGTGACATGGGTTGTAATTTTTAACAGGGAATAAAATTCTTTATCGCGACATGACTGACAATACTATTTGACAGTAAGGAGTGGATCTCTGAAGAGGAGTTAAACATCATGTTACCTAACTTAGGGATTCTGTTCCAGAAGGTGGAATATAAACTCCAGTCATTGAGTAGAGACAAGTCAAAGAACAGAATTCAGGTAAGTGCTGACCTAAGTCCTGTCAATGGGTGGCTGATAACCACTGGGAAATACTGAAGTGAGGAGATAGACATACATATCTTGGCTTAAGGGGTGTTTGGTGCCTCACCTTGTCACAGAAGACTGAAGGAAGAAGGAGTTGTGGTGATCTTGCATTTTTGTGTGATGCTGACACTTATCTCTTCACTTTGTGCAAGGGGATGGAGAACAAAAGTCTGGGGATCTCTACTCTGGGTAGTCCAGTTGAAAACAGAAATCTAAACTGAAGTCTTCAGTATCCCAAGCTGTAGTAGGATAGAAAAAGCAGCCACTCTCACAGACTTTTCTTCTTGTCTGTATCTGTGTAGAAGCAGGTATACTCATTGTACTTGTCAGTTTAGATATTAAAAGTGAGTTTGACAGACAGGTTTGATGTACATGTGTTGGGTGCTGAGTTTGTCAGACTTTCAAAGAGGCAGCACATAATTGAGAGGAGAGATCTGGATTGAGTTGGAAGGGACCACCAAAAGTCATCTAGTCCAGCCTCACTGCAATGAGCAGGGGAATTCTCAATTAGATCAGGTTGCCCAGAACCCCATCCAGTCTGACCTTGAGTGTGTTCAGGGATGGGGCATCCATTACCTCTCTGGTCAAAAAGCTGATGTTTTATCACTCTTATTGTAAAAAAAAATCTTCTTCCTGAAATCTAATCTGAATTGTCCCTCCTTCAGTTTAAAGCCACTTTGTCTTACCTCAGCAAACCCTGCTAAATGTTTGTCCCTATCTTTCTTACAAGGCTCTTTAGGTACCAAAAAGGTACAGTAAGGTCTCCCCAAAGCCTTCTCTTGCCCAAGCTGAACAATCCCAATTCTCTCTGCCTTTCCTCACAGGAGAGATGCTCCAGCCCTCTGATACTCTTCTTGACCCTCCTCTGGACCCACTCCAACATGCCTTTACTCTACTGAGGTCTGGGCACAGTACCCAAGGTGGGATCTCATGAAGAGTGCAATAGAGAGGAAGAATCACCTCTCTCAAACTACTGGTCATATTTCTGTGATGCACCCTAGAAATTTCACCAGAATTAATTTATATTAACTCTTAACCTATAACAAAACAAAAAATAAAAATCCCTAGAAGAAATCCTGAGTCTTGGTAGTCATTTACAGGGAGGACAGACATTTCAGCCATAGAAACATTGCAAACAAAGGCTCCAATGAAGCTTTTGTTCTGTTTCTTTGTTTTAGACAGTAATGCCACTTGTTAAATGTATTAGTGTTTTTTGTATGGGCATGAATCTTCTCTGGAATGATGCAGTAATAGGATAAGCAAACCTAAAGCTACATTGTTATGGAAAAACTCAAATATATCTTCTATGTATTGAAAGAAGTTGGCAATAATTATAATAATTACTTTAAAAGAAAAAAGCCACCTATATTCAAACAAAAGCTTAATGTCAATGAATTTTAAGGACATTAGTGTGTGTAGAAGAAAAAACTTGAACTCAAGTATATAGACATAAAACTAGAACTATCTCTGATATTGTTAATACATAAAAACCCTAAAATGGGCTCTTGTTCACACTAAAACTTTATTTAGCTCAGTATCATGACTGTCTGACAATGGTACACAGTGGAGATCTAGGAAAAAATACAAGCACAAGTACACAATAATAGCTCCCCAGACTGTCTGTCTAGTCTCAAAGAAATTGCATTTCTGGGACTTTCTGACTCAGTGGGGGTCTTTTCATACATAATAGCCTGCTACAGATCTTTTTCCATGATTTAAGCTGGGCACTACTTTTGTCTCTCTGGATTTTTAACAGGCGCTCTTGGGCAAGGAGCTCCACAGATTAATTACATGAAAAACAGTTTCCTTCTATTTCTTCTGAACCAGCACCTTTAGCTGTTTATACCACACCTTAGTTCTTGTATTTAATTACTCTCTGCCTTTTTCATATCATTTGGGATTTTACAGATAAAGTCCAACAAGTGTAAATATAATACTTACTTCACATGAATAGAACCATTGGGGTTCCAGCTTATAGATGGGTCTTGATGTCATACTCTTGATGATAATGCAGAAATGTAGAAAGAAATTATGTGCAACAGAAATAAATCCACGGGAAAAACTGGTTGTTCTATCTGGTCTAAATAAATTACCAGTCTTAAATAATACTTTTATAAATAACTAGTAATCTGACTTTTACAATGACACAGCACAAGTCATTCATTGCTAAAAGCAAAGAATTTCTGATATTGCTTTCAAGATCAGAAAGCAATATCTTTTTTTATTATGAATTTTCATATTTATTTGTAATTAGAGAAATGTGCTACTGCTATGGTGAAGTGCCAAACTAGCACTGCAATTACCTTTTCTGGCACATTATGCACTAAAAAACCCATACCAATATTTTGATTTGTCTTTTTTAAATGGCCCTATGTGTTCATTGTGGCCACAGACTCCTAATTTGTGTTACTTTATTTTTCATGAACTTCATGATTAGAGTGATCATGACAGATATTACAGTATCATGCTGAGTATACCTCAAGGGATGTTTTAACAGGTTTAAAAATTATATTAGGCAGTTTTTTGTTTCTTCACTCCTCACAAACAGTAGGAGCTAAGGATTCTATTGAATCCTTGAAAACTATTGGAAAGAGATTTGGTCTTAAGACCTAACCCAATAATTTTACAAGGGAATGGAATGTATTAATACTAACGTTACTCTAGTAAACATTTCTGACATTGACCACATTATGCCTAGCAGATCAATATTTTTCAGCCACTTAATTATCTGGGTGACTGCATTTGCCAATCTGAACATAAATAAATGTCTTACCTGATCAAATACTTTATAGGGGTTTAGAGAATTGCTTCAAAAGATAAAGTGCTTTAGTCCTGAGAATTTGCTATATTTCCTACAGAACTTATGAATCAAATTTTTTTACGTAAACTGATTTAGTTTTTTAAGAATTTCTATTTCAGAAGTGACATTGAGGAGCAGTTAGCTGTACCATGAGATAATCACTCAAAATGGTGCTATTTTTCATCCGTGCTTATTTATAAATTCTCCTGAATTTAAACACACAGAAAAAATATAAAAGCTGGATAATTATAAAAGCAGGACTGCCTCTGCAGGTGATATCATTCAAAAGAAAGTGGAATATGAGAAATTAAAGCAATCAAATAAGCAAAAAAAGTGAAAAAAAGAATAAAAGAGCACAAGATCTGTTTTTTTCAGTAACGCAAAGAAATTTTAGCAAAACTCTTGCTACTGTTTCCAGCTAATTAAAGTAAATTACATACCTCCAGAAATAATGGAAAATTTCTTTAGGGATATTTAAAATCTTATTCCAGGTCTATATATTTATTTTATAACTGATCCTATGAGAAAATAATCCCAGACTCAAGGGTTCCCTAAATTTTTCGTGTTTTAACAGAGAAGGAGACCACTGAGACTGCCTGTAACTACTGCCACTGTAATGCTATAAAAAGCAAGACTCTTCTGGCTTTCAGAAATAACTGGTTTCCATCCTAGCCTATTTAGGTTTATTACAGGAATACATTTCACATTCAAACCTTACAGCAATGCCTACCAAAGCACTACATTGTTAACAGAAGTGCAAAATGCAATAGGGAAATTTACAAGCTCCTTTCAGAGAATGAAAACCAACAAAACCTGGCCAGAAGATGTTATCGTTATGGAAAATTTGAAATAGTTGAGAAATCCCCCTGAAGCTGCCATATTTGCAAAATGGAATAGTAGTTTCTACTTCAAGTATTCTTTTCTTCTAATTGTGTGTTGAACTTGGTAAAAGTACCAGGCACAAGGTGGACTTAAGAATGACATTTCAAGATATGTGAATCTCTACACTTGCAGAAGATCTGCCATACCACAGCAATACCACTGCTGATACACAACCACATTCCTGACATACAGGAATTTGGGGTTTTTTTCTGTTTACTGTGTTTTAAATTGTAGTCAGACTGCTTTGACAACTTTTGCAGTCTATTTTAAAAAGGAAAAGAATGGAATTTGTTCAGAGAAGAGTTTCTGGAATGGTCTGTAGTCTGCTCTGGGAAAAATGTTAACAATTAAGAACAGTCAGCTATTTGATTTATCAAAAAATAGTTACATATTAAACTATAATATGAACAAATACCTAGATGGACCACTGTACATTGAGGGCACAAAGCACTGGATATTTTTTTGAAGGCACTCTCTCTTATCTACAAAAAGACAAGATAAAATGCCTTTTTTATGATAATTAAAGCCAAGGTGAAAAACTGCAGCTTAAAATATTTCCTTGACTTAAGTGTTATAACAGAGCAAACTTCAGGCTGGTATGAAGAAAAAGTATCTTAATATGTACAGAAAGAACTTTAATAATCCTCTTAACATGCAGACAAACTGGACCTGGGAAGGAGAATAAATTCAATAGATCCTTTCCCCTTTTATAATCAGAAAGCCCTGAATTTTATCTAATGACAGAAAGGTTTGACTGGGGTCAGCTTTTATGCCAAGCTGCACTTCTGAAATCTCCCATTCTCCCCTTCCCTCCTGTCCTCCCACCTTCAGAAAAGACTGATCAATGAGACATCAAAATTGCTTAGTTAGGCTGATCATAAAATAGGTTTGGCTTTTTTTTTCCCTGCTGGGAATTTCCACTGAGAAAATTCTTTTCCCATTCTGCAGTAAAATAAAACACAGAGAATTTTAAAATATCTCATAACTTGAACACAAAATAATGTTTATTTCACTCAACCAAGACAAAATTAGAACATCTCTTGCAATATTTATTTTTTAATATTAAAATATTAAATATTAAAATTCATTTTAGTTCAAAGAAAGTATTTATGAAAAGATAAAATGCAAACTACAGCTAAGCATGCCTCATCTAGATATTTCTCTGAAGGGAACTGACATATCAATTCAAGATTAAATAATTTTATTAAGGATATAGAAAAACTTGTTGCAGAAATAGCTATGCAGGACTCTTCTGACTTGCTTAACAACCTCTACACTGACTGAAGATTTATTGGCAGGGAAATATGACAGTTGAGAATCAGTGATTCTTTTCAAAACACATGTGGTTTTGGATTTGCTTTTTAGAATCCCACTGGGCATTAGCATAACATCATTTCTGACATTTTCTGTTAGTCATTTCCTTGCCTGGCTAGGATAGCTTTGTGAATTGAATAAGAACAGGAAAAAAATACTGTGTTTCTCTTTGCGAAGATCTAATTGTTGCAGCAGATCTTATATCCTACTTTTTTAAAAGAATATGTACTTGTATTTTGGAATAACACACAGAGTTGAATGTTTTACCTTCCTTTGGTCTCTTCACTACAAATGGAATGTAGACCTGTGAGTACTATTTGCAGTTAGAATTGCAAAAAGCCTCAAAAACCTTTTTTTTTTTTTTTTTCTTTTTGTGGTGTAGGAGTGGCATTCAAAAGGATCCTTAAAAAGTGATAGGTGCAGATATTTCACACTCTGCTTTGCTTCATTTGAAGAGATGTACTTGGCCTCAATAGCCATAGCACAACTAAGGAAAAGGAAAATAGAATCAGGTTTAAGTAAAAAAATAGTTTTTTAAAATGCAATGTATTCTACTGTTTCACTTTTTCACTTTTTCACTATCAGCTGCTTCATTGATTTGTGGTCTGTTTTACTGCAAACTGTGATTCTTAACACTTGCCTGAGGTGTTGATCTTTCTGTTCAAGTGCTGGATATTGCTAATGACTATCAGTTTTCTATGAGGTTAACCTTCAAATGCAAATGGATTGTTTGCAACTGTCATCATTAGTATTTAGAGAGCTTAAAAATACTCTGCTTATTAAAATGTAGCAGTTACTACTCCTTCAGTTAAGCAAAGGTATTAATAAGTTTTGAACACTGAGAACTGAGAGAATATTGAATGTTCAGACATGCTATTGGGGCAGTAATGCTTTCTATATTTTTTCATAGCAAGACTTAGGCTTGTAGCTCTGAAATAGAGTGCAGGTGAAAATATATTTATGATTGACATGGATGGTGTCAGTTTAGGTCATCGTGCCTCAGACAACTGAAAGGACAAGTCATGTTCCTCATGCAGAACAATCCACCTTTTTATTACAGGAAGGGAAAGAGATGTAATGAGCTGTCACATTCCTCAGTAAAAGTTACCCAGACACAACTGCTTTGTTCCTTTCTGAATGGAGTCAAGGAGTCACTGCATAATTTCATGTTTGTGCCTTCTTTGGGAGTGTTGAATATTGAATAGCTTCTCTGCTATAATTGGTTTGTGTATGAGTGCTAAAAAGCTTCACCTAAACTGTATTTATTGTAGGTGAAATGAAAACAAGAGAGCAGGCACTTGGGCAGACTTTATTGTTAGGTTCAATCCAGATTTATGGGTAAGTAGACTGGAAGGAAACCCATTATGGTGCTATGGCTCTTATGTCTTTCTCAAAAGGTATATTAGCTGTCTGAACAACTCATATTCCCTCTGCAAAATAACAAACCCACAATATGAGTGTTGTGCACCCAGATCAACCCATTTAATTTAAAATACTTCGTGAGTCAAGGTGGATGAAATTTATTAGAATGGGTTCTGAAAACTTTCTAATGTCTTATAGAAAGTCTTTGAACATTCAAATGTTAGAAAAAATCCATACAAAATTGCACCCAAATTCCATGTATGCACATCTATACTACAGCATCTTGTTCTTGGGCAAACTGAGGGTAGTGTGTGCATTTTGCAAGATTTAGTTCTGTGCTTTTTTTGCTTTTTTTTTCAACTTCAGCTTCCCAGAAGTGAGTGTATGTTTCCTGACAGAAAGTCAGCAAGCTGTCAGACAGAGCACACTTTATGAGAGCAATATGGTTTCAATTTGCAGAAACATTCCTGAGAATTTTAAGGAGTTGTCAAAATGAATTCACTTTATTCCTGGTTAACATTAAAGTAAGAACTGAAGCCACATAAAATAGGTCCAGGAAATAATGAAAAAACCCAGCAGTATGCCTGTCATTCATTTTGACAGCATTGTGGGAACACACTATTTCTTTTGTTTTGCTATTGGAGTTTAGATTCTTAAGGAAAATTTGCAAATTTTTGGTCAGACTTAGTTTAGTTCTTGAAATTTAGAATATTCTAAAGGGAAACAAAAGTAATATCAGTTAGTGATTCCAAGAAATGCATGACTATATAAGGTAATGCTGTGTGATATTTTAAGCACATGGAATAAGCCTATGTGATTAATCACCTACATTTATATGTAATACTAATACACATGTGATTGAAATCTTGAAGTATGCATAGAAGCTGAGTCACAATGATTTATTTAATGACAAATATAAAATAAATAAATAAACAGATAAATAAGTAATTGCATTTTTTCATGAAAGCATCTGATATTGTTAAAAAGATCTATGGAGAGTATAAACCAACTAATGGGATGAACTTGCCTCCATTTAAATGCTATGAAGTCAGTATCAGACCTATGGGAATTGTACTCAATAACATTGATATTACTTAATATATCTGTCCTAATATGCACAAATCCTAGCACAAATTTTAACAAATTAAGTGAATAGGGGGCATATATCAGCAATTAATCTAAGGCTCAGTTTCAGGTCTGATGTTAATTAGTTTGTAATTTTCTATTTTCACAGGTAACATTCAACAAAATGCTTTTGGTTTTGTTTTTATTAGTACTCCTGTGCATTTATAGACATTTAAGTTAAAAAGGTTCTATTTTTTTTAATAATAAGCTTAAGAATAATCAATATATATTTTCAGGGATTTTTCTTAGAAATGTGTTTCTGATATTTTTGTGGAGACAAGGAAAGCTTTTTGAAATTAAACAGCAAATGCTAATGCAACTCTATTTTATCAAAATTCACAGATAATTTGGGGAGCATGAAGCAACGGAGCAGAACAGTAAAAAATTAAAATGGAACAATATTAGAAGTTTTTCTTGGTGTGATAGTAACCTAGTTATACGTTCATGCCTGTAAAATTTGATACTAAATTGAAGCAGTAACTTCAGCATCTGTCCATTCAGCTACCATTTGGATCTCATTATCTCTGATTCAAAGTGTTTTCCAGCATGGAGGTTGGTTTTCTTTTTTTTTTTGTTGTTGTTGTTGGTTTTTTTTTTTTTTTTTGGGTTTTTTTTTGTGTATAGTTGGTATTAAAAGCCAAAACCTTGTGCTGTACTATTTTGGCCTCAAAGAATGTAGGAAGATTAATTGACTGCAGCATGTGATCCATAACTTCTTAGTAAAATAGAGATTTCAATGAAAGCTGGAGCTCTGAAATATATACAGAATTGAGTAATTTTATCTTCTATGTAATATATTTGCATGAGATAACAATAAAAACAAGGAAATAATTCTTTGCAAAATATGCTGAAACAATGTATCACAGTGAAGCACATTAAAATTTAGTTGTGTTTATATATATATGTGTGTGTACATATATGTATGTGTACATATATGTATGTATATATATGTATGTATATATATTTATTTATTTTTATATAAGTATATATATGTATTCATATCTGCATGTATGTATACATAAATGCAGGTATGTATACATATATATATACTTATATGCATGCATATATACATGCTTTATATGTATGTATGTATCTATCTATATCAATCAATCTATCTATCTAATCTATCTATCTATCTATCTATCTATCTATCTATCTATCTATCTATCTATCTATCTATCTATCTATCTATCTATCATCTATCTATCTATCTATCTCTGTATAAAAATTCACCTAAGTGTTAAAGGAAGAAAATGGCCGACAGCAAGTCTTTATTTCAGTTTTGTCAAAGACAAACCTATTTTTAAAAATGCGGCAGCAGTTCCTTGCATTACTGACACCTGTTTTACAGAAGTCCCCATGGGCCACACCCTCGGTGCAGTTTCAGAGGCGGGGACAGGCTCCCAGTCCTGCTCTCAGTCCCAGCCAGGAGCGTCCCGGGCGGGTGTTCAGGACCACGGACAGCACCAATTCCTTCAGGGCAGCAGCCAGCTCCCTTATCTGAGAAACCGGGATCCCTAAGCCAGTCACACATCCGAGTCTGTACAAACAGAGACATGTTTTCTTGATACTGGCATATCTAACTTGTTATTTCCAGCAGGTGGAGAGGCTTCAAATGTCAAAGAACATGCCTGGCTATTTTCTCATGCTTGCAAAGGAAAGGCATTTTCTTTATCTCTAGGGAAAATGTAAAATCAACAAATAATTTTTCAGCAATTAATTTTGTTTGAGTAAATAAGGGTTTCTACCTTGGCCAGTTTAGGGTGTATAATGATCAGATGTGTTAAGGCCTTGAGGCATCTCCTGGGTCTTTGCATTCAGCCTTGACTGACTATTAAAAAATGAAAAATGTGGCTAGATTCAAGCCTTCAAGCCAGTGAATACTGTCCTCAGGCTGAAACCCAATGCAAAACTGATAATTTATTCTAATCCACTCACATGCTATCCTTATTAACAGGAAGACAGATTTTTTGCATTGCTTTGTTACTCAAGGAATTGATCCCTGGTAAATGTTTTTCTAAACTGGTACCTAATTAGATGTCTTAAAGTGTACTATTTTTTTCTAGGAATTTTACTTATTCTATTTAACATAATTTTTCATTATTTTCATAGTTATCAAAATATATTATGCTAAAGAACAGTGATCTTGAAACACACAATGTGAAAGTAATTCCATATATATTAGAAATATATCCTTGAATTTAAATAGGAATTATAAATGCTTTTTATAATGACAAAAGCTGGAGATGAAGCAAAAAGTGTGTGGGGAAAAAGGGTGAAAAAAATCATACTGCTTCAAATTTTATAGAGCAAAAGAATCCAATACATTTCTATTTACTATGGTAAAATTCTAGACATCTTGCACATATCCATATTGCAGAAGACTCTTTTCTTGTCTGAATATCATATTTATTGATCCACAGTGATTCCCACTGTTTTATATGAGCAATCATCCCTGGAGAAAGGGGCATAAAATGACCTTTAGTGTCAAAGCCACCTAATGATAGCAGCATGTGCTCTAACACCAAAAGTTTTCCTGTCCCAGATGAAGGCTATCTTGCTGCTCTTGCTCAGATGCTTTTTCATGCCAAAATGAACATGCTAGCTCTGATTAAGCAGTAAAAAACACTGACAGTTCACTGGACAAGATTGTTTATATTTAAGCTTCATTCATTATAAATAAAATTGAATAACCAAATGCAAAAAATCTTTTCTGATATTGTGTCTTGAAAAAAACCTGCAAGCATTTGGAAAAACAAATTAACATTAATCACTAAACTGGTTTCAGTTCCATCTTGAAAAATGATAAAATGTTTAGTGTTAGGCCCTGTCCCTGGGCAAACTAATGAGTAGAGTGATGGATCATGTTTTGTCTAAAAGTTATATTACATAAAAAGTGTTCTTGTCTGTAGTTGCAAAGCCTTTGGACTTTGAGCTGAGTGACAGCTGTACTGGCCATGATGATTTTGTCATTGGCACAAGGCTGCTGTGGTGTCTCTGATGGTACCTCAGTCACAGTATTGGATACTGGCTTAAGTTATTGTTGAACAATGGGGGATGCAAAGAGAAATAATGAGAAGCTTAATGGGAGTGGCTTTTTTCCCATCACAATTTAGTGTTCTTAACTATATTTTAGGTATTTGAAAAAGATCGCTCAAAATTTTTGGTGTTGGAAATGCAATGATTTATTCAGTGTGTAAAATATTTATGTTGATGGCTTTTGTATCCACTTCTAGAGTTATGGCAATAACTAAATGATCTCAACCAAGGAGGAAAAACTCTCCATTATGGGCTGCAATATTTGGTTTACTGGAAATCCTCAGATGCTTTCAACTGGCTCAAAGTCCACATCATCACAATTATATTCAAATGGCTTTTTACTTCCAGAACAACAAGATTACAAGTGTATCCAATTACTAACATGATGCATTAGAAGAAAATACATGTCTACAAAACTCTTCTGAGATCACCTAATTTATAAAGCATTTTCAGACTTTGAAAAATTTATTACTTGTGTCTGGATAAGGAGAGAAGCACTTAATAGTATTTTGGGACTGTTTTTCAAACAAGAGCACTAGTTATTTGACAGTTTAATCAGTTACATATTAACACCAGAATATGCTACGCAGGAAAACATATGAACATGATCAAAAATTATAAAGAAGACACTTTTATTGACTAGTATATCCATAAACCAAAAGGCTGAATTACCTGTGTGGAGATATAAACCCCTTGTACACATGTAGAATTTAAAAGTTACTAACATATTTTAAAATTCTTTAAAAACTATTGAGGATACAATAAAGATAAACAATATAGCATATTCTATGTCTGCAAAACATCTACATAAATGCTCCAAAAGAAGATTTTTTTTGAGGCATAAAGCCTCTCTATGCTATATTTGTTCTCTTAATTTGTACATGAAATAAAAAAAAAAAAAACCCTCAAACTTTGTACCTTCTACAAGTGACATTAGTTATTTAAATTTTGTAAAGTCATTTGGAAGGCCACTAATTTGTAAATATCCTGGATAAATGTTAAGGAATGTCACTATAATTTGCAGTGAGATAAGAAATCTAATAATATTATTTTACTGATTTACTAAAATGACAGCAACAAACTGGGTTTATTCTACTGTGTAAATTCTTTAGTGTTACATTGCTTCCAAACTTTTTTTTTTTTTAATAATTGTGCACAGCCCAGGAAAAATTACTTCTATGCAAATGTGGAGCTCTGTAAAAATCGACCAGTACTAGGGCCTTTTACAACGTTTAAGGAAATAAAGATGTGGTTGAGAAATCCTGTGGAATATCAAATCCCCTTGTAGCAGCTGGAACTAAATTACTCTGGAAAAATCCCTTTGTAGTTTTTTCATGCTTTAGATCAACAAGAAAACTTTAAATTTAAACTTAATCTGGAGCTTCTTGCAAACACATAGGGATCAGAGCAGGACAGCCACTGCATCTGTGTGCCTGACCCACAAATGAAGATCATAATAAGCAATTAATTAAACATTTAATTCAGATTTTAAAATTTCCAGTTGTTATACCTTGGTTAATAAGCCCTGTTCTAAGGCATGTACTGAAATTTTATACTATTTAATATTCCACTTTTACTGTCTAAATATATATCTGTAATATTCTATTAGAATTATTTTTTAAAAGTGAAGCCAATAGTGAAAAAACATTTGGAAACTTCTGTTGTTTTCTTTGTGAAGCAGTCAATACTTGTCAGGATATCTCTGTACTTCTAGGTTTAATAAGTCCCTCTTTGTTTTTACCAAACACTAAATCAATGGCTGTTTGGGTGAGCAGTAAAACCATATTACCAGAGAAAAAACTCCTATACATCATCCTAAGAATAGTGCAATTTTCTTCAACTCAAATATTTATTCCTTAAACAAATGTAAATAAATTCCTAACACTAGAAAAAGGGTTTCATAACATGCTCATTTCAGAATATACCTAGCTCTCTCTTTTCTTTATTTAAAAAATTATTTTTTCAAAATAAAGTAAGTTTTGACTTTTCAAGAGGAACAAATTTTACTTTGCTTAAGATAGAAGCATAACTCAGAAATGCAATGAAATGTACTGTAAACACAATTTATACCCTTTTTAATGTATTAAAAAAATACTATTTATAAATGGACCAGGACATGTTCTTTAGCTCACAAATCTATGTGAATCCTTCTCTGCCCAAAGCATATATAATGGTAAGTGGAGAAATAATGGATTTTCAGAAGAGTGGTGAAATTCACTCTCTGACTTAGAAGAATAACCCACCAATGTACATGAAATAGAACAGGCTTTACTGCAAGAGAGAATCTTTTTCATTGGAAATTTCATTGCTCTAAGTCTCAGGTTTCATGTTAAAAGTTTGCCTTTGAATCCTGTTCAGCAGAAACCAAAAACTTTCAACACTACTTGGTGGCAGTCACAACCTCACCAATCTCATCAATATTTCATGCAGTAAGATGCTGAAACATGTTCATCTGAAGAAACAAGAAAGAGAAGATTCAATGTATTTCATGAAAGTCACATATCTATGTCCCCTCCCCATTTTTTTTTAAAAGATTTTAAGGAGAACAGAGGATGGTGTTTCAACTTCATTTGTAATGTATATCAATTGTGAAAATGCAAATAAAGCACAAGAAACAGCATTATGTCTCAAACAGTTCTAGGACAACAAACACGTTTTTTGGGACTTCTAGATTAATTAAATTATGACATTTAAAGGTTAATTTTTTTTTCCCTAAATCACTCACATAAGACTGGTGTAAAAATATGTCTCACTGAGTAGTGCAGTGTACAATCAGTGTAAACTGTGCAGAATTTATATGATTAGGACATCACAGGAATTATCCTGATGTGAAGGCACAGATGTCTTAGCCCTTTTGGAGGTGCCCTAAAGTTTCTTTTGCTCCATAAAGCATAGATCTTCTGCACCTCATCTGCCCCAGGTGAGTGATTGAACATCCTAGGGTACTTATACAGTTGTATGCTGTCTGCATAGACTGAGGAGATGCATCCTAAGATAACCAGAAATTATCCATCTAACTTAATCATGTAAGTTCCATTATAGTAAAAAAAACCCCAAAAACAAAATACAAAAAACCCCATAAAAGAAGGGGAGGCTCATCTACAAAAATAAGTTGCAAAATAGGAAGTATGAATTGTCCTTTCAAAACTTCTCTTTTTTACCAACAGCAAAAAAAGAGAAGACTACTTTGGTTATTTCCCTTATGTATCTAGGGAGATGAAGTGTACTGCAAGAACTCATCTGAAATGTTCTGTTATGAAGTAAATAATTTGAATTCAGTTTGTAGCCACAAGAATAAACCTCATTATTTCTTTAAAAAATTCTCCAGTTCAGCATCAGCAAGTAATAATGGAAATTGTGATTTGTACTATGGGGGAAATAACCAAATAAAAAACTCCTTCACCTGAAGTCTCACTCCAAGATTTCTCTCCTGAAGTATTAGAGATTTTATTAATTCACAATTACATTTTTTTCTACAAAGGAAAAAGACACATAAAGTACTTTGTTGCAGTTACAAAATTTAGTCATTCTGCTTTTTAGAAATAAATATTCATTCTTCAGCATCTTTCTGTGTTTGCCAGGCTGACTTCAGCACTTTCTTGTTTCATAATCAATGCTGGCAATAGGTTTAGTATTTGATTTCAAATTTTCTTAATATTTTTCTTCCTATATCAATTCTGGTTCATTCCAAAGTACCTTTGATTTAAGACAAAGTTTATTAACTAAGAAAATACCCATGGGATGCAAGGGAAATTATCTAGATTTTCAGTATTTGTCTGCAAATATTTAACTTTTATAGTGTGCACTCTTCAGAGTTATTGTAGAAAATTACTTACTTTCTGGTAAGAGAGCAATGGCTTTTTTCTGCTGATAAAATAATTTATTTTGACATACCACTGTGTTAAATATTAACTAAAAGGGCAATTAAACAAGTGAAATCACTTGATATATCAAATGTTTATTCATGTCCTGGGCTGAAAAGTGATAAAACTATAGATTTAGAATGCATAATTTTATCTGGGATTTAAAAATAGGCTAAGACATAAGGATGTAGTCTCTTAGATGAATGCTGCATGCAATGAAATGCACTGTGATATAATCTGGAATGAAACAACCTTCATTTTTCTGTCAGACACTTTGTGAATATTTTAACAGTTTGGTCTCAGCTTTCCTTAGCTGTAACAACTTTGTGTAATAGCATTCTTCTCTTCTTCATCCTGTTAGAGATGTCAGCAAACATCCTGAGTATTTCTGCATATTTAGGGTCTGTCAGAGATAGAGTGAATTTCCCCCATAGCAGCTCTCCCAGTGCTGTGCATTGGGAGCTGGAAAGGTGTTGGTGACACACCAGTGTTTTGGCAACTACTGAGCAGCTCTGCACAGCACCAGTCCTGTGTGTCCAACATTTCCCCCACCAGCAGTAGGCTCAGGGAGGAAAATCTTGGGAAGAGCCATAAATTTGCTACCAAATGCATGACCCTTACTAGTAGACATTGGATCCCATGGCAAAAAATGTGATGAGAAGGAGAAGGAAAATTGCTTCCTCTGATGGGAGAAGGGGGGAAGGAAGAGAAGAAAGGGTTAAAAGGACACAAAATGAAGGTGCTGGAACAGACTGCTTGTTTATAAATACAGCTGCAAGAATCATAATGATCTCATGCAGGAGGGAGGAGAGGGGATTAGATTCCAAAGGTGGGTGGATCTTAGTATGCAAAAAAAGTTGCAAGAGAGAAAATTTAAATTTGACATGCAATTACATGTCACAGACTGTAGTTCATTCAGGCAGTGTGAGAAATCACAAGATGACATGAAATCAAACTAAGGTCATGAGAAAAATTACTTTATTCAGTCTGGTATATAAACAAATACAAGTTTGTAAGACTATGTCAAAAAGAAGGAAATTACCCATTTGAGGCAAAACACTTAACTACTATGGGCATAATTTATGATACTTCAAGGACTTCTTCACAGAATTAGATTCATTTTTACATGGCTCCATATCTATTGTTCTTTTTGCATTAAGTCTCCTGAAATTACTAGAGTCCAGATGCACCTGTTATGTAGAAAAAGTCTAATTGTTTTTAATCTGTTGAATGATAAACTGATTATGAAATTCTAAACAGGTGTGTCTTCAATAAATGTAATTACAGAGATGCTTGAGAAAAAGCAATGCATTTTCAGTCAGTTATACTCTGCTTCTGTGTTACTCAAGAAACATTCTGTATCTGTCCAAGTTTTCAGAAAATAACTGCAAAGCTAAGTGATGTCACCTAAGAAACATTCTGAAACATTCTTTGGCTGCATGTTTGAAGGGACAGAGGAAGGAATCTGTCTCTCTTGATAGAAACTACTAGAAGAAGAATAGGATTGGGAGTGCATGACTAGTAGAGATAAAAAAAAAAAAAAACCAAAAATTCCTCCCAAAAACCCCTGAACAAAACTGTGAACAAAGTAACACCAAATCTCTTCACCACACTTACATCAGGAAGGAAAATGACCAAAGTCAAAGGACTGGAAAGAAGAAAAGCTATAACAGAATGCTCTTTGTACTATAAGAGGAAATTAACCTTTATTCTCTTATTTCTTTCTAAAGTTTTGTAAAGTCTATTGTTATTACTGCTGTTAGCAACAAATTAAAGTCACTGAGAAGAAGAGGAAGAGGTATTCCAGAATAATGGGTTTAATTTGAAGTAGTCAGATCTCAGAATCACAGAATTTTTAGGGTTGGAAGGGACCTCTGGATATCATTTAGTCCAACCCTCTGCCAAGCCAGGGTCACCTGGAGCAGGTCACACAGAAACGTATCCAGGTGGGTTTTGAATGTCTCTGGAGAGGGAGACTCCATGACCTCCTTGGGCAGCTTGTCCCCATGTTCTGCTACCCACAATGTAAAGAAGTTCTTCCTTGTGTTGAGATGAAAGTTCTAATTGATTTATTTTATGGCCACTGCTCTTCATTCTGTTGCTGGGCACCACTGAAAACTCTCTGGCACCATCCAGTTGGCAGCTGCCTTAGAGGTATTTATATGCACTGATGAGATCCCCTCTCAGTCTTGTCTTCTCCAGACTGAACAGGCCCAGCTCCTGTGGTCTTTCCTCATAAGAGAGATCCAGACCCCTAATCCTTTTTGTGGTCCTCCACTGGACTTTCACTGGACCTCCTCCTTGTCTTCCTTGTACATAGGTGCCCAGAATTGGACACTTTCAAAAGTGTTTTAAAATTAGATTTGGTAATTGTTCAGTACTTGTTTCTAGTTTTGATTCTTACAGAATCTTGCAAATTCCACTCCTTCTAACAAATGGAGAATCTTTTCAAACAAAAGAATAGAGTATAATGTAGAGAAACACAGTGCATTTTGTGCAATAGCACAGGACAATCTATTGGTAGAGTACGGGAAGTGCAAAGCAAAAATGTGACAATGCTTTTACAGCTAGACTATCATGTGGGACATTCTGTCTTCTCACAAAATATGGGAAATGGCATTTTAACTTATGCTCCTACAGGGCTAAAGAATAGAAGAAGTTTTTCTTGAAACTACATTTTGTATAACACTAGGAATAATAAGATAATTAGATCTGTGTGCTAAGTGAAACAAGCATGTGTCTAGACATGGGTTTGAAAGAGCTCCCCTCTCCTGTGACACAAAACATGGAATGTGCTGGGGAATGCTAAGGGTAGAAAGGAGAGCAGTGGCTGCAGTATTTGTCACCTTCCCACAGTCTTAACCATGAGCAAAGACATACAAAATTTAGAAATCCCACTAAGATGGAAGTGGGTCTGAGCTTCCAACTTCTGGGTTGCCTGAAGTGGCAGTTTTAGGTTCTGCAGTGTGACAGCTGATGCTAAGTATAAAAAAGTAGATGTAAAGGCACTTCTCTACAAAAAAGGCGTGGGAAGAGTAAGTTAAACTAAAAAACCTGGCCAAGTTGCCTTGAAAATAAGAATAAATCAGTTTTAGCTGTTTTTAAAATGTAAAATAGTGTAATGAGTCTATGAAAATCAGTGAAAGAGCTAAGTGCAGCATTCTGTGGGTTATATAAATTTTAAACATAAATCTGTAGTTTAAAAGGAGAAGATTTTAGTTTCACTGTTGATCTTCTATTCTGGAAACACTCTCAAGCATGAGCAATTCCTAGGCATATGATCATTTTGGCAGAATCAGCTGTACCTTCTTTAAGTCTGCTCCTTCTCTTCTGAATAAGAAGATACTCTTACTGTCTATATGCACAGAGTTTGCTTTTCATTGTGGCATGAAAGCTACACATATTCTTACTGATGTGCATTTTCTAAAGCTCATGAAACTTATGGATTTTGCTCCTAGAATCATATTATCTTGCCGAAGAATATTATTTGTCTTTGCAAAAGTGCAAAGTGCTGAATGTTTTTCTGGAATATGGTTTGACTGCCTGATTTTGATGATGTGATATTAGATGGACTACTGCCAAATAGAAACCAAATCTGCTGCAGAATGGTGCAACCCTCTGAACAGCGTGTGGACAGTCTTCTGGAGTGTCCCTTGAAGGGTTGCTCTTCCATAGTGCTGAAGGAGTTGCTACAGATCTCACCATGAATGCACTAAAGCTCATAAATTATCTAGATGTATGGCAAATCCAAGTCCTGCCTCAAGACTGTACACTACCAACCAGTCAGAATTGCCATTACAGCCTCAATGCCAGGGCTACAATTATATTCTGAATATCAGGAAATTTTATTTTCCCATTAAAAGATCTTCATTGTAGTAGTGATGTTGAGGACAGCATATTTCATTTGACAAGTTGGTAACACAGATTGGATTGTATTTTGTGAAGTTCATATTTTATACAACGATGTTTACAAGTTTTGATTTGAAAGCTAAAATTTATTTGACTGGATCAAAGCTAAAATTGTTTTTACCTGATTTTGTATCTTACCTGATACCTTTAGTATCACTTCTGCTAAGGAGTTTCAAGGCATAGACATCTAATATTCTTTTTGATATTCTGTTTTATATTTTTACATTAATTACTAAATATTTTTCACAAAATAGTGGAGGAAAAGCCACATTTGTATTATATATATATATATATATATATATATATATATATATATATATATATATATATATATTTATACCCCATTTATAAAGTCAAGGCAATGATTTTCTGATTGATAATGCTATGTCAGAGTGGAATTTGAAAAAATAAATCTTGATACAGCAGCTTATTCCAGATAAGAATCTGATCTTGACTAAATAAAAATACTCAATTTATAAATGGAAGGAATAAAAGTGAAGGTAATTAATTAATTAATTTTTACCCTTTCTTAGATAACTTTTTATAGAAAATAATAGGAAAAACTTATGGTTTGCCACCCCAGCTTGGATTAATATCATGATAATAATTTTCTTTTTTTATGCAAATAGTTTGAAAAGGACTATCATTTTAAGTAATTTTCCAGTGTAATTGAAAGTAAAGGGTCATGGTTCATAGATACATATTAATTTGGCTAACAGAAAGCAATTTACTTTTCCTTAATTAAATTCAACCGCTGCAGCCTTTGTTTTAAATTGATAAAAGGATTACAAAGTTATCTTTTCAGGTTTGTATAGCAGTTAACGTTTGAATAAAAATGCCTTTTGCCTGAACTTAAGTTCAATTAAGGGATTATGAAGAGAAATGCTCTTCAAAAAATTAAAGTAATTTTTGTTTCTTCATTAAATGGTAGTGTTCCCTTTGAGTCCTAAATACTAAGGTTTGTGTGATTATGGAAAAATTAATTTGAAATATACAGGTAGAGCCTGTCACTCAAATTAAGCAAGTCAATTAATTAAATATTTAGCTATTTTTTATTACTACGTTTAAAAAATCTCTGTTCTAAGAGCCAGACAATTTGACTGAATGCTGAAGATACATCTTGCCAATTTCAGGGGAAAAAATATTTATAAAAGTACAACTGACCATTTGAACTGGCTACAGAAATTGCATTTCTACTAGCCAGACTTTAGAAAATTATATCTAGGATAATACACGGTAAAATTAGGAAAAAAGATTCTCAATTCTCCCAATTCTCACACTTGGCAAAATAAGGGTGATAGTTTTTCCTACTTACCTATTAGTCCTGCCTTAAGTGGAAGGAAAAGAAAGGAAGAAGTTATGTGAGCAGAAAGTAAATGAAATGATAAAAACGTGATCTCCTTAAAACCATAACTTTTTTTTTTTTATGAAACAACAAGAGTAGCTTTAATTGCTCTGTTCTTAAAAGATTCAACAAGTTACTGTTAGTGAAATTTTTACCTACATTGTCAAAGAAAGGAAGTAAGTAAAATCTGTATAAAATGATGTGGAAGTGATAAAAAAAAGGATAAATCTAGAATGAATGGTGCTGCAATGGTGTTAAGGTGTTGTGGGGGCTGGTGACTCCCTGGACTCAGGGGCCAGGAGCAGTAGGGCTCCCCCTGAGCAGCCTGAAATGGATTCCTTGGCTGTGGGCAGCCTGGTGGAGCCCTGGAGGGGCCAGGAAAATGCAGTCTGATTTGGTTGGCTTTGGTAAACTGAAAATCATTGTCTGGTGGTCACTGTTAGAATATTTTCAAGACAGACCTTGAGTATGAATCTCAAGGAGCTTAATTGGCTTTTTCTGTCAAAAAAGCTGACTACAATTGCAGTTTTAAACACATCATGGATATAAACAGAAAAGACATGTTACCTGTTTTTTTGGCATAGATTTTAATATGAAGGATTATATATAGGTGGAAATCAAAAGACTTTAAATTGATGGATTCTGGAGCAGTCTCCAAATACTGCTCCAGTAGAAGCACCAAGACAAGAAATCCACATGTCAGGATGCACTAACTGAACATTTAAACTAACTCAGTGATAATGGAGGTGAGAAATCACATTTGCAACCTGGGAAGGGTGGGACAAATATTGAAGAAGTCTGTTTGTGGTGTTCCGAATATATTAAAAAGCTAAAGTTAGAAAATGTTAGTGAACAGAGGGACATTAAACAAAAGCTTTTAAATGACTTGGTTCTCACACCTAACTCTGGGAGAGAAGTTAGAGAATGATTTATACAATTAGGAGATTGACTCATAAGCCTGACCTTAGATGTCCTGTTTCTTTTGAACTAAGTGAAAATAGAAGGTTTCTGATGCTGGAGTGACAATATCAAGGTAAGGTTTGGAATACCTATGACACGTAGTTGGAAATATCAGAGAGAAGGTTATGTTTGAATGGTCCAAGGAAATTCAGAGCTGCACTTGGGATGTGTCTGTCCCTTTCTCATCATCAGTGTGTCAGGAAACTTCTCTGGGAAGCAGGAAGACACCCTCTAAGACCTGGAGTTCTCAGCCTGGGAGTTTGAGCTGACAGCTTTTCAATTTCATCAGGTGTTTCGCCTCCTGTTCATAACTGCTGTGTTCTACAATTAAACTAGATTTGATACAAGAGAGTTAATTTGCATGTTCTTAGGAAGTGAAGCTCTTTTGCTGGTGTTTCTTGTGTGTCTTTTTTATCTCAAGGTCTATAGGTAAGATAAGGCTTCTCAATAACTTGGATAGTAGATATAACAGCAACACCATTGGTCATACATAATACATTGCTCAAATCACCCAAGAAAGACACTTTAGAAGTAGTCTCCTGATTATATCTCAGATAAGATGCACTACCTGAACACTTTGCTAGTTGCCTGGCTGTTGGGACACTCAAGAGTTCACTGCAACTTTGCTGGTTTACCTAGAATCCATGGTCCATTCATTGATTTATTCTTTTTACTTAAAGACCCTAAAGAGAATGAGGAAAGCATGGATTTCTATTAAATGAAAATTCATCTCTAAAAAACAAAGGCATACTTGTACTGTTTCATATTGGTGGTTGTTTATTTTTTTACAAACTGCCCATGGGATTATCTAACCAACAGTGATAAGATTTGCAGTTTTTTAAAATTGCAGTTTTATGGATGTGGCAGCCACCGATGTCATAGTAGCATATATAGAATGCTTTTCATATAAAAATAAACCAAAAAAAAACCCCAAACCAACCCAAACTTTGATTTTGGTTAAATGAAAGATATTTATTTTTCTTTTCTGCTTGAAGAAGTCTTTGAAGCCTTTTCTGAAAGTCATGTGCTTATTCACGTAAAGGCTGTTGCCATTTATTAGGAAAGAAAAACCCCACCAAAATCCCCAAAACTCACATTTATTGTCCTGCTCCTCTGTTTGTGATATTCGTTCCTCCATGTTGCAATGTTACTGGTGACTTTTACTGTCAGCTAGGAAAATAATTTGTATGCTACTCCCTTACATAACTTTCCTTAGGAAATGTATTTATCTTATCTCTTTAAAGGCCAGAGCAAAGTTCTGAAAGAGCTGATAGTCTCATTACGGTAACCTACTCTTAAGAACTAGATGTGATATGTAAGATTAGAAATATTACCATTACATCTTTAATAATTTTTTTCTATTTATATAGGTCAGCTTTATGCACCATCTTTTTATACTACTTACAGTAGTTGGAAAGCATTTTGCTGTGTTCTACTACGGATGAACTGAATTTACATGAGAAAGATCTTTTCATTCTCCTGTTACCGTAATTATTAAAAAAATGTTTTCTCTTTATTTGGTAGTAGACTAAGTGACTTAGGTATCCAGAAGAAAGAGGATCTTGGATAGAAAAAAATGTATATCAACATTATCCCAATATTTTATTTTTACAGTATGATTGACTCAGTCCACATAATTTTTTATGTTTTTAAGAGAGATACATAGAAAATTTTAGAGGTGAAAGTCCAAGGAAGTGAGTGGGAAAAGCCTTGAACAATACCAAAAATTAAATAGAGTTCAAAAACAGGTGGGAAACAAAAATTACCAGAAAAAAGAGTCTTTTTACATTTTCATTATTGGAAAAACCCTACAGTTTAAGAGTACCTGCAAGTTTTTGTAGATGTAGTTGCCATAATTATGCCTTAAGCTTCAGACAAGTAGTTAAATACAGTCTCTAAAAAGTGATAATACATTTCACTGAGATTTTTTTTTTTTACTTTTCTCTGAGTTTTGCCAGTGCAGAAAAATATCCTGAGGCGTGTGCAAACCAATGAGGTTAAAATTCCTAGCAAAGTTTGTAGAGTTGTATCAGCATTTATGAGTAGTACTTGCACGAAAAATCTGCAAATCATGAGTGGATGGACATCACCATTAATAACCCAGAAGATGAAAAAACAAGGTTTTTAATAGCACTTATGGGAGATGATGAAGCAAGAAAGTAGTGAGTACCAATTACAACAGAGGGCAGGTTACACTGAGTTCTGAAATTAGAAATATAGGGAGGGAATGATAAATATGGCTGGCTGAGGAGGGAGTTAACTGGAGAAAATTGAACAGAAAATAGAAATATATTTTAGACACAGTAAACAATTTTTAAGCAGTGCAAATTGTCACACCCTGATATTGATTTACCATATTATCTAAACTCATGGTGCTCTAGTTCCTACTAAAGCATGTATTAACTGATGCAGTTTCTGCTGTAGACATTTGCTGACAATGATTATGATACACCATGCAGTCATATGCTGAACTTATAAAAGCAGAAAGAGTCATGAAATAAAAAGAAAATTTTCAACAAGTTACCTTTGAGGTAATTAAAACAAGCTTTCAAAATGTTACTGGAAAGAAAGCAAGGGTGAGCATTGTAGAGTTTGTTCAGAAAAAAATCAATTAGCCAAAGGGAGAGGTAGGGACACAAAAAACTTACTGTATTGCATACTTTCTGCACAGGTTGTTTTCTCTTATACTAAAAACTCTTAATATTTATCTACTACCCAAACTAGCATTAAAGATAGGAAAAATAAATTCTTGAGGTGATTTAAAGTATGTCTGCATTACATATCTTGTTTCTTTAGAAAAAAATAACTCAAGTAGCCAGTTTGAAGATGTTGTATTTCTTTTGAGCAGTACTGTTCTTATTCTGGTTCATTTTCATAAATATATACTCTTACAAGAATTGCCAGTGGAAATTTTTTCCCACATTTTCTCCAAGAACAAAAGGCAATGTTTGTTTAGATCCTTTCTTACTGTTCATTAGAACACAGAAATAAAAACACTAAGTCTGTTTAAGCCAAAATTCTGTCTCAGAAAGTATTTATAGGAGATATGATTTAGGGGAATACATGGATAAGTTGTTTCTCTGTCTCTCACATCTCTTCCAACTTCCACAATTGGTATGTTAAGGATAGAAGAATAGAATAAAGAATGGAGAAGTATTTCTATTTTCTTTTATTGTTAGCATATGATTTATTGGGCAGATTTTTTGTAAGACTGAATACATACAAAACATAAAGGCTGCTAGTAGAGCAAGCAGACCTTTAAGCTGAAATATGTCAGTTGTGCTTCGCTATAAAAACAGACAAATGAGGTAAAATATGCAATGTCTCAGTTCACAAGAGAAGCTAAAACAAACAGGTTGTTTTCTCACTCCTGAAAACAAATCTGTTCAGTTAATAGTTGAATTTATGAAAATCTATATTCTATGAGTTCCTGGGATTTGCTCACAGAAGGTGGACAGAAAAATATAGCAGAGAAAAACAGCTACATTCTGCCTAAAAATAAGACAAAAACCTTAACACATATGAAAAAAAAAAACCTCCACAAACTATGGAAATCTATAAAACTTGTCAGAGAAACAAGAATATTCTGCTTATGAAATTATCTTTGTTGAAGAGAAATACTTATATTCATTTCTTCTAGAAATTCAGCCAGTTCTGAAATTGTGATTGAAGCACATTGAAGAGAAAGAGATAATTGTACAACTGATTCATGTATATCAAGTTCCTTGCTGCTATAAATATTTTGAAAAAGATTTAAGAATCCATACTTCAAGATGTAAACATTTTCTGAAATAACATATTTTTAGGGTTGTAAAGCTAATAGTACTAATAACCAAAGAGTGACTCAAGAGCAGTCTTGCTGGGCAAGATGTTTTTATCAGACCTGTCATTGAGAAGTTGTGTCCATGTCTTTCACAAAAAAAGACAGAATTTTGCTAAGATATATATGTCAAGTTGAAAAACTCCTTTCCAAAGACCAGAAACATGGATCAGAATGTTTCTATGCAGGGTATATTGTATGTGATGTTCTTCAAAATATGATCTCAAGCTATAAGATCAAATGGGAGACCTGAGAAAGATGGTTCACAAGGTTGTTATGGAGAAAGCAGTACTCAAATGGGTCAGTAGGAATGGATAGGATATTTTTATTCTGCAAGACGAAAAGGATGTCATATATATCACTTTGAATGTAACACAAGCTCTTTATTAAAGATACCTCTGAGCACCTAAAGAAAAATCCATCAAAGTAGGATGGAATGTGTCACTATATAACCCCCTTAATTTTGTACAATGCATTCTTCTTCTTGCTGGTGGGGTTTTTTTGGCATTTTCAAAACACTTTGGGTACAGTTCACAAAACCCCAATGTATTATTGGTTTGAACTAGATTTTGTCTATTCAAGGTTAGAACCTTAAATAGACAAAACCTTTCATGAACAGTCAAGAGGCTGATCTTAATGACAGTTTTAACTTCATAGCAGTATTATGATTATTAATATGTAGTTATTTTTTAAATAGTTAAGCAGTTTTGGATTTGTTAGCTTCCAATTCAGAGAAAAAAAGAATAATCTAAGGGCAATGTAAAATTTTGAAACAGTCTATTGATTTTAAAATTATGAATATCTATTTTGAAATATATAAATGCTCATAAAGCAAGCATTTGAGAATCATTCTGGTAGCAGTAGGATGTTTAGTGTTGTTACCAGTTCTTCAATTAGAGATTACAAAGTAAAAGTAACTTTGATATAAAGATTTCAACAGTTTGACAACACTACAAAGTGTGTAATATTTTTCTTCTGATTAAAAAACAATTGCTGTAAAATTTTAATAAATGATAGTGACTTTCAGGATTCTTTTGCAAAGTTCACAAAATAGCTGATAAACACTATAGGACATATCAACTGATGGAGTTGGCAGCTGCTATGTGAACGTATGCTTAATATGTTGTTAAAATTGCAAACCAAAAACTGTAAATCCTAATAAACCTAAATTTTTATAGAAAAAAATTCCTGAACTTTGCATGGTTTAGACAGTGTAATCAATGGAAAGATCATTGTGATTAAAACATGACAGGATGATTCATAAAGTGTGATCTTTATGAAGCAGTTTATGATTTATTGCCAAGGTATCTTTTATGCAATATTTATATGCTACTTAGGAGTTGAGATGAACATGGTAATCATATCTCACTGTGAAAAATTTGAATAGAAGGTGCATAACACAGAAATTTTAAAGGCTCATAACTTGGTCAGATTTGCTTGAGTTGATGAATATAGGAACAATTTAACCCATGATTCAAAGTATGGAGGAGTTGTTGTTTCTTATAAGAAAAAAAATACTAAGCAATAGTATTTTTAAAAATCCAGCACTTCACACCACTAGAATGAGAAGATTCCATCTACTGATCTGGAAAAGAGGGAATCTGTTTCTTGAAATGGATTCTTCTGAACATATGACTAAGTCTACCACTGACCAATAGGACCACCTCAGAACATAACTGCATTTTTAGCAAGAAGATTTTTTTATTGTCTAGTTAAGATTTCCTTGCATTGCACCTGAACTTGTAATTTAATTTTAAGATTGTGTGCTATCATCTGTAATGGAGATGATTTTTTAAAAAATTGCTTCCTTTTAATTCACTTTCACATCAGAATTAATGAAAATAGAAATTCAAAAATCAACATGTAGCTAACTTTATTTGACTAAATTTGTGAGAGGCAAATCAATAAATGAGCAAAGGGGAAAAGGATGCAATAAGGAAATTTTCACAGCCTCTGAAATAGATCACTTTATCCATAATTTTGCAGTCACATAATTAGAAGAAGAGTAAATTCTTGCAATCAAGATGATGAATATTTTTTTCTGATCACTAATTATGTGTAGTTGAACAAGAACAGGAATTGATGCAGTATATCTCAGAGGAAATTGTCTCTGATTACAAGTTATTTATTTAGTTGGATATGTTTCAATATTTTTTTTTCCTGTGGAGGTTTTTAAATGATACTACAAACTTGGGATGGGCACAGCCATAATATGAAAAGGATCAGACATAAATTAGTACACCAGAAATTGTGTTTAGATATATAAATATTGGATATTTCTAAGGGCACACATGCTGGGTGGGGAGCTAAGGGCATGGCAAACGGGATTGGTGTCCAGGGGAGAGGGGGCAGCCACCAGGGGTATCCAACCAGTGAGGACACAGGGAAAAGAGAAATCAGGGGAAGTTGTGAAATATAGGGATCAGTGAGACAGCAGTCCATGGGTGAGTCTTGTATTTTCCCACAGGAGGAATGAACTCCATGGTAAGCTTTCCAAGACAATGCCCTTGGGAACTGGCTGAGGGGAAAGAGTTCATGGGATGCTATGCTAATATAAATAAGGCAAGCACATGAATGTCAAAGGACACTGGCCTACAAAATGGCAGAAAAATTTATTTCCTAGAAGAATATTTGACCCACTCATATAAATGCAAAAGTTAAAGGTTTTCTGTGAGATATTGAGATAAAGTCCAAAATTCTACAGCAGTCTGGTGTTCCTACCTTTCCCCTTCTTAAGCATGTTCTCTTTTGTACTGAAACATTTTCTCTGGGAAGCATTTGCTGTTCCAATGATAAACTACAATTCTTGGAAATTTCTGGAATTCCTTTGAAAAAGTTTGTGCGTTGGTGTTCTAATTGGAAAAGTAACTTTCTGCTTTAGATCACAGTAAGCCGTCCTACAGATTGTGCTGCAGGCCAGCCACCTACTTACTTTTAAATGCTTTCTACAAAGACACAAGGATCAGAGAACATTCAAATTTAGAGGAATAGTTACTATTTTTCTTACTCTTTTGGTCTGTTCATATTTTCAAGCAGCATTTTCATCCTGCTGAAAGTTCATAGAAAATTTTTGTCTCCATACCTACAAATCTTCTCTAATGATTCTTATTAATATTCTATAAAATAATTTGAATATCTGAAGGAGACCTGAATTTATGATACAATATTAGATTAAACAAGATCAAGTATTTTTTCCTGTCCTCACCTTTTTAATTTCTTTTTACGCTTCGCCATAGTTTTATTTACTTTGAAAAATCAACACTCAAAATTTTAAGGAAATCTACTAATTTCCTACATATAGAAACATGACTTTGTGTATTTTCATGCTGCCAACAGAAGCATAAATCTAGATAAAATTCCCTTGCTTAACAAAAGCAGTCAGTAATTGTTTTCTTAGCATGTTTTTAAATGCAATAAAATATTTTTCCTTGCATTTTTTATTTTGAGTGGGATCATCATGCCATAAATATTCCACAAAGAAATTTCAGTGAAAACATTACTCTGTTTTCACTGATCCTAATAGTGTTTAAAGTGCATTTGGTGACTTGGTGCTTTGACTTGCATTGAACATTATTTTATACTTTTTCTTTTATTTAAGTGTCTTGATCTTATATTCTCAATTAGATTTTTCTGGCTTTCAGTTTAAATAAGGTGATCAAAATTGTGTATGTTTAAATCCGCCTTCTTAACATCCATAAAATCCCATTGCATTAAAGTTTTGGCTACTTGCTGAATTTTGATTATTGAGCAGTTTACCGTATGTCAGTTGTCATATGTCAGGCTGATGACTTACCATAAATTTTCTTACCAGCCCTAAAGGTGACCAAATATCTATCCTTCTTTCTAAAGGGTAAATTGGTGCTATCCAGGCTGTCCGTTTTATTTTGATTGCTTACCAAAGTTTAGAGAGTGTGGTGTAAGCTATAAACACGTTACATTTTCCTGTCTTTTCAATAGCTTCAGCTTATAGCAGCAGACATTTTCACAACTGAGATATTGCAATTCAATAATGACTACAGATACATACCCTTGTTGGCTTTCTTTTGTGACGAGTTCAGGAGACAAATGGTCTGACAACAACGAGAGTAATCTTAAACCTATGACTAAAATAAATTTGGGTTGTTTTTCTGACACAGTGGTAATTCCTCCATACATTTCCAGAATGTTTAATGTTGTTAGTGAAGTTTTATTCCATCTGTTCAGATGCCACAGAATGATTTAATTTCTGAATTTCATAATAAAAGGAAAACAGGATACAACAGCATGGAATGACGTGGAATTCACATTATACTCTAAACCCAGCATGTTTAAAAAATGAAACTGAATTACTTATTAAAGTTAGAATTGAAGAGTCATAGTCAAATGCTATGTTTGCATGGGGACACAAAAATAATAAATCAACAGTGTTGCTTAGAACAAAAATTCTAGTGTATTATTCATTCAAGAACAAAAATTCTAGTGTACTGTTCATTTTTATATGGCAGCTTTCAAGTTTAAATAGTGCATCTTGGCTTCAGAGGCTTGGTCTGTGCACTGATAGGAGAGCAGTGTCAGTTAATTTGCCTAAATAAAGGCACGTAATACCACTTGTTATGTTCCAGAGCATCATGCCTGGCCTCTAGCTGCTGTGTTGTGCTAAGTAGGCAAAGGTCATTTGTAGATTGTAGATTGTGTTTGCTGATCCTGTGCAGAGCTTCTGGTACAACAGTCTCTAGTAAAACTTGCGTTTCAAGCAGCACCAGGTGCTGATGCATTGGCAACTGAAGTAAGTCTGTATTATAGAAATCACACTGAGGATTGCAGCTGATGTGAGAAATTGTTAATTCTTGCATAAATGATATAGTGAAGATGTTATATTCTCTTGGTTTACATGAGTTTTACTTAAATTACTTTCATTCGTGACTTCATGTGGGTAGAAGGGGATATAAAAGCAGGCAGCAAAACATTTCAGTTCAATCTACTTTACAGTATATTTGTTTAAAAAACCTTTGTGTTTTGTAGAAGAAACCAGTGTAAGGAATCCTTTACCAAAAACTGCATGATGTAAAAGATGTTATGTATTTTGGAAAGCTATGTATTAGCAGGTTCATTATCCTATAGTATGGTACCCATTGCTATTACCAAGATCCTAATTTATAGGAGGTTGTCTTTATGTGCTTGTGAAAAAAGTTCAACACTGTAGCTCAATTAGCTAGAATACTCCTAAGAAAAACTGTTGAAGAAATGTGCCTCTAATTTCAACTACTAAATTTAAAAAAAATAATAGTAATGAGAGTAACTGATGTAGACAGGATGTCTTTCTGATCATTATACAAAGGGACTCATAGGAGGATTTGTTATTTGAAAGGAATGAGAATTAGAGTATGTGACAGCTACTGGGCTTTGACAAGGGATTCTACACCCTTTAATCTGCAAATCAACATTTCACATTTAATTAATAGTTGAAAATGTGACCTTTATTAAATATGTAATGATATCTTAATTAATAATTATATAATTCTAATGCTATTATAATACATGTTTAATATTGGTGCATGATTATCCATTTGCATAATCAAATTATAGCATGGATGTACGCTAAGAATGATAGCAAAGAATGAGTTTGATGAGTTTAACTAGGCTTATTCCATTAATGTAAGACAACTGAAGTCAACATCAGGTGTAAAAAAGAGAATGTAGAAGAGGGATCCAGTCTCTGGATGACTGGCTAATCACCTCATTATCTGTGGTGGTTATTGTACCTCATCTTCTATGTGCTACACCTGCCACAAATGACACTTGCTGACGGAATGGTACGAGCTAGAGGGGGAACTTCATGTGATTTCTGTCTCCCCATTGACTTCAGCAGTTTGTTGTTTCCCTTTTGTTCTGTCTCCATCCTTTAAACTCTGTGGTCACTAAAACATGAGCAGAAAAAAAACAATTAAAATTTGGTAGGATTTTTTTCCCCCTTTCACATCAAAATGTGTTATCAACTAGTGTGTTGATAATGCTGTTACAATATGGGAAAAGCTAATAAATAAACCCTAATAAAAAAAACCTTTATAAAAATCAAGATGTTTTATTTATACATGATCTGATTTCAACAGATGGTAAAGATTAGCTGCAAGATTGTGTGGGTTTCAGCTTATTTTTTTTAATACTTTGTTACTTGTGAGATCATCTGATCTTTTCTGTGCAAAAGACCAAAAGAATAACCTCATCTTGAACTACAAAGAAAAGAATTTTGTTCTCAGTAGGAAGAATAGATATGCGTAAAAGAATTAAAATTTTGCTTAAGGCCATCCCATTTAAAAAAAAGTTAGTATCACGAGAATATCTTTAGTAGACTGGCTTCGATCCTTGTTTGTTTGCTTTTATCTCCTTTCCCATTTAAACTAACATACTAAACCCACTTCAGTGTGAGCTAGCCTGCTTGCTGCAGCACTGTAATCAATTAATGTCCTTAGCCATCCTGCTCACCTTCCTGTTGGTTAATTTGTAGACATAAGTCAGGTTAAAAAGCACTGACCACAAGCTCGTTCAGTAATCCCCTCTCTATTTTAGACAATTTGTAAAAAAATAAACCCCCCTGTAAAACACCAGTCTCCATGCATAATAGATTTATTAAGAGCAAATATTTGAATATGTAGATATGCTGCTTCCACTAGCAGAAGACCTACAGAGTATTAGGTATATGCAAACAGTGTTCCAGACAATAAATAGTTGCATAGCATTCCTTTCATAAATATTTGAGCAGACAAGTGGAATGAACATTTCTCACAGTTCTATACTATGTTCAGTCCTTGGTGTACTGTATAGATATGCACATAGAGCCATATTTAAAAGACATTGGGTTTGTAGACCCTCCCTGAATTCTAAAGGTTTGACTTGAAGCTGCATTGACAACAAGCTGACCCATTCTTACAGTAATATGAGTCAGGGGGATTAAAACACTCCTCTATGCATGACAGGGCTTTATAAAATGTGATTTCTTGCTTCAGACCTGCTCTTCATCTCTGCAAAATGATTTCAAAAGCATTCTTCTGTAGAAGTAGACAAGAATATAAAAGAATTAGAGAACAATATAAAAGTAAATGTACTTTTACTGAATTACCAAAAATACATTGCTTTGGGCTGTGCTTATTGTCAAACTGGTAAGTCTTTCCATCCTCCACCACAAAGAATTTCTTTGTGGTCAAGCTGAAGTTGAACTATTCTCTTCAGAGATGTAAAGGTCAAAGGGAGAATTTTGACCACCCATCTCCTTATTTGAAGAACAAAACAGAAAGATAAATAAGAGCAGGAAGAGTAAGGTTTAATTTTGATGTGGATTTTTATTGAAAGTGGGTAACTGAAACACCGAGATGTGAAGGCTGACCAGAGCATGTAGCCAGGGAGTCAAACTTGCCTTTTGCTGCTGGTTGCTCTAGAATTTTTTTGCTTTAATACTCTACATAATAATTGGCAAAATTGCTGGAAATCTAGCCCTAAGTCAAAAAAATTGAGGCATATTTTGACAAAAAGTTCTTTACCTTGATCTCAATATATTTTTTAGCATGGCATTCAGCATGCTCCTCCATTTCAATGTTTTTTTTTCACAAAAAAGAAATTGTGCTTATTTCAAGATTGAAAATTTAATATATTTCTTTTCCTTTTGAGAGTTTACTCCACATTCTTATAGCATTTTTTGTTGTTGCCAGACATTCCCTTTTCAAAAATGCTCTGCTCTCAAGGATAGACAAAGTCAACAGTTCTGAAAAGCCTTCCTGCTTGGAGCTTCTATTATAATTTTTCTTAGGAAGCATAAATAAGGAAATCATATTATATAGCTTAAAATTAATTTAATTATATTGATTACACCCTTATAATAATAATACCTTCATCTGTCAAAAATTTTCACAAATATGTTGATCTTCTTAAGCTACAAAATAATATCCATAGCTAACCAGCATGATTTTTCCATTCCTGTTATGTCCTCTGCAGAACAATCTATTTTGTAGTGACATGGTCATTGGAATGATAAGTTACTGATACTGTAACTAAAACTTTGCAGAAGAGTGATTATAATGCATGCCAAAATTAGAGAAACAACTTAGATTTACTTTTTGTAAAAACTGCTTTCTGTCTGCTTTCTGTCAGTTATATATAATATATGCTGTTATTCTCATATGTTCAATATTATTTCACCTGGGCCAATATGTGTTAAATCAATGCTATTCTGAAGTGTCAGCTCACTTAATTCTAAAGTTCTGAGGCTACTTCAACCAGTTACAGCAGCATGGTTTAAGGAGACTTGACTAATGTTTTAAAGCTCCAAATTTTTCAGGTTTGCATTTAAATATACCCCTTTCCTCTTCTTGCCTTGACTGCTCAAAATGGTCTTCGTAAGTTCTAGATACATTCCAATGTGAACATTACTAGTGAAAAAGACAAGTCTTTGTTTATCAGCTAACCTTAACCTCCCCTTAACCTGCATATTAAAGTTTAAATTTATAGAATTGAAAAAGCGCTCCTGGACTACCTCTTAAAATACAGCCTCATGCTCCTGACGAACAGAAGCAGACAGGCATAAAATGTGGGCCATGACTCAGTCATGGCATTGTTGAGGCGCTTCACATCGGTTTGCATTAAAGCACACACGTCAGCTGGTGGCAAAGGAAGATTCTTCTGAATTTTTTACTCATAAATGCATAAGCAACAGGAAATCACGCAAGCATTGACCTCAAACTAGCAGTGCTCATAAACAAAGAGAACAACTGCTGTCATCTATTATCCATTAAGTACTCTTCAAAGTTTTCAATTGCTTTTTCATAATTTCCCATTTTTATTCTCTTTTGATGGCACAGGACCAATACTAGAAAACACAGAGCTTGATTCTGGCTTATGTGACCGTCCATGGGCATTCACAGTAAAACTGGTACAGATTTGTAAAAAGCAGGTCCACATTGAGGACTTGGGAGAAGAGGTTTTTAGTAATGTTAAGAGACCTTTGCCCCATCACCTGCGGTGAGCAGAAGATCTCTGAGAGAAATCATATAATAATAATTTTTATCTCAAGGCCAATCCCAGATGTGTTTCCTGGTCCTGCTGCAGTAGCTGTTAGCATGAGTTACGTAAAGTTAGGATAGCTTTTGGCATGATCTGATGAACCTTGACTTTTTGCTGTAACAGAAGTGGATGAAATATGGTACAAACCTGTTGCAAAGAACAGAGTAGCTTTGGTGCACTTAAGGAAATATATAGACAAAGAACACACTCAGTCTGCTGGACATCAACATGTCCAGAGGTTACCTGAACAGGAAAATTGGGAGCTCTGGCAATGGCTGCAACAAATCGTAATAAAACAGTGCAATTTCAGAAGGCAAGAACCCATGGCAAGATACTCTCTACTAAAAGCACTTAAGAGTAGTGGAGGTAACCACAAAAAAGACATTGTTGAGGCACCCAGTGACACTCCTCAGGGTCCAGGATTGTGTCTCTAACCTCCAGGAAACACAGGTCCCCACAGCTCTGGATCATACACTGCAGCACTGACACCACTGCACTGACCCACATGACCTTCCTCCTGTCTGCACTGTCTCACGGGCTGGAAAAATACAGCTGGTAAAACCACACATCTGTGGTGTGTTTTGGTATATAAACCCAATTATCCACATTATCATCTGGTGCTAAAACTCCTTCACAGAAAGCAAGCTATCTCTTTTTGTTTGTAAGAACAGAAGTTTAGTTAGGTAACAGTTTCTTGGAGCAGCATAACCATGTTTATAACCAAACGCATCTTTGTTCTTGTGTTATTGTTGTCCTCTAACTAAAATGTTTCTTCTTCCTGAAAAGAGATAATTTATTTCTCTTCAAATCTTGATGAGAAAACTGTATTCCCTGCTAGCCCTTAGAAGGGCCCCATTGTTTTGCTCTTGTTGTATGACAGACACTTTATCTCCCTCCTGGAAATACTCCTGGTAATGCTTTCCTGATGGTCTTCCACTTAGAATTAATCTCTCTGAATGTTAGCAACAAAAATATAGTCCTGCATTCCTGTAACCTGTATAATGGCATTCATGATTTTTGTATTTGAAATAGATGCCCTGATACTGCCCTGGGGCTTTTTTTTCATGATCACATCACATTGGCAGATTTTGTGTTCAGTGATGAGCTTAAGGTTTATAGCACATCCTTGTTGACCTTTACAGAGACATAGTTCTTATTTTGCACTATTAAATGTCATTTTATTCCCATTTTTAATGTCATCTAGTTCTTGCTGGTAGGCTGAGCCTTATATGTTTAGACAGTACTTTCAAACTCTTAGCCATTGACACATTTTGTTAGTTGCCAGTTTTTATCTCAGAATTACTAATGAAAATAATCTTAACAACAAACACCAAGACATGAAAATAATCTTACTAATCCAATAATTTTACTACTCCAATTATTTTCCCTTCAGTCCATGTTTCATGATCTTGGTTTTAGCTTGGAATATGAAAGTGACAGAAATGTGATCATCATGTTAAAATATGAAAATGGAACAGCTAAGTTTTGATATAGTTCTTCGTATAGTCTTTTCTAGTAGTTTTATGTCTCATTTTTAACTAACTGTGCATTTTTAATGTATTTTTCTTTTATTTAAAATTAAATAAATTTTAATAAGTGAATCCTTTTCAGATAAGCAGAGATGAAATTCTGCTTTTGTTTTATAGTTTTTTATAGTAACAAGGAAAAAAAAGGAAAAAGAGAGACATCTGAAATTGAAAGCAATTATTAAAATGGGTCATTGTATTGTGAAAACAAAATTGTTTTTTGAGTGCAGATTTTTTTTTTTCTGCAAAATAACAACAGTTTGTTTTAAGTGTCACTGCAAGTCCAGGGAGAAAATGTCATGTCAAACTGATGGAAAATTATTTCAATGCAACTATGCTATCAGATATTACTGTGTCCAGACAATGTTAAGAGGTTGTCACTAAAAAACCCAGCAATATGGAAATCCAATAATATGCCAATCTAAAAGTTTTTGATATAGGGAGTTGGAGATTATGTTACATTGACAAGATAATAGAATGGTATCAATGCAAATTACACTTTTATTTAAAAGCAGAAAATGAAATCAGCATCATATTAAGAAACATCATATAAAAGCAAAAAAATTAAAGCTGTATTCATCCCTTCAACAATTTGCTTTCTATGAACTGAGTAGATAAGTAAGAACCATTGTTTCATTGGGTGCACACTAAGCAAAGTATTTGGAACCTGCTGAGAGTTAAGCTAGCCAAACCCAGTTTCTGTAGTAATATCTCTCAGAAGCTGTCCTGACAAGATACTTGCATTTCCTAAATGGAACATGGAAAGAAGCCTGTTCTGTGAAATCCATCCCAGAAGGAAGTTATTAGGACAATATCAAAACTAGCCTCATATGATAATGTGTCAGTCTGGGCTGCTTTTGGCCCATTTCCACCTAATCACATCTAAATTTCTATGTCAGCTTTCTAGAAAGATAAAAAAAAGAATATCAAACTTTTTTTATCTTTTGGGAAAGTCTGCTTCATCTCCATGCTCTACAGGGAGGCTCCTGCACTATGAGCTCTCCCAAAGTCAGCACCAAGTCGGTTTACTTTTGCTGTCAAACAACACATGACATGGTTCCTGCTGCACTGCTCATAACAGCCCCTCTGACAGACCCTGCAAATTTGTTTGCTTGGACACAGACAGATGGGAGAATTTATTTCTTCTTCATTGCTGGTCGTGTTTCTGCTTCCTCTTCCCCCTTTCTTTTTAATGCCTTTTTACAGGACCCTTCTCATCAGATTGTGTTGGAATGTGATTCTCAACCTTCACTTTCAACTTGCTCCTCTCAATATCTGGATAAATATGCAATTAGTGTCTCCATTTTCAAGCCAATTCAAGCCAAATATTATCTTCATTAACCTTTATAGGTATTAAAGAAATAGGAAAAAACTGCTAAACACGTAAAAAGCTGCAGCTAAAAAGAATGAAAACCACACTATTATTAAATCTTTGTATTAGTAACTTCACAGTTTAAAATTTTTGAATCCACCAAAGAACTGAGTTTTGTGAGCTTTTTTCTAGGTTTTCTGGTATTAATTTTTGTGCATGAAGAAAGAGCATAGGACAAAAAGTTTCTGAGCATATAGAATTTCTTTGAAAATTGGTGTTCTAGTTAATTCTTTTGTAAGAGTGAATTGAAAATAAGAGCAAAATAAGGTGTCTACATTGCATTCATTTGCTAAAAAGAAAATACTTCTACAAAATTAATTACACCTCCTACTTGAAAGTCATAAATTTCTTATAACTTACTAAAACCAAAAATACTTTTCAGAGCCTTCTTGGAAATGAAACAATTATTTTAAAGATTAACATTCAATTATTTGCGTAACAAAACCTCCAAAATATTGGCAAATTTCAAAATTATTATGAGGATTGGAAAATAGCTAAAACAAGTACAAGACAAACAACCGAGGACATCACACAGACGAAATTACTCCTACATGGTTAAACTTTACAATATATGGAAAATATAGTCATGCAAGTTAGAGGTTGTTGTGAGAAATTGCTTCTTAATATTTGCCTCTCTATTTTTAAAAAATTATTTTTGTTTGATAATTCAAAAAAACTATTCAAAATAGAGAAAAGAAAGGTGGCATAATTGAAATATAATAATTTTGAGAGCAGCTGTTGAAAGATTGCCTATAACATTTTTTTAATCAAATATTTTAGTTTGGATCCTCTGTTATGAAGGAAAAAACTAAAAGTTTTCTCAGCAATATAGTGCTTCAAAAGAAGCAGAAGAAGTTTTAGAAAAATTATTATGAATCACTTAATCTTCATTTTGAAGAAGACCCTATTCCTTGAAATATATTTCTTCTAACTTAATGCGAATACCAAGGAGGAATCTGTGAAAAGCTTTCTGATGTCTTTTGTGTCAGATATTAGTCTCAAGAGTCAGAGAAGAATGGGATATGCATAGCAAGTTAGGTATTTTCTCCACAGGCACATTATCCCAAATTAGTTTTGTGAGATGCTAGAGCTGGGCAAAGATATCTGAAAGTGATGTTGCATTAGCACTTATTATAGAAATGGATCACAGTTCCTTCTTCTAGTTGCTGGCACCATTCCCCTTGGATTTGAGTTTTTTTGTACCTATTACATCAGTGTATTGCTTTTGAATTCAATAATTAACTTTGCTGTTAAAAAGTTTTCAGCATATGTTTGAAATAATTAATGTTAATTGCTACATGAACTTTGAGTGATCCACCAGGAATGAGTTAGTTCCAAAAAGAACATTTTCCATCTGACTACACAGTCATTAAAATACATTAATATACTAATCCTTATACCTGTGCTTTGTTTCCTTTTTCTTTTGCCAAGAAATAAGCAACAATAAGAACAACAACAGAGAATTGTACTAGAGTAGCTGTCGATCTTGATTTTATAGATAAAAATTCAGTAGAATACACTTTAAAACTTGGGGTTAAAATTTCCCCCAGGTTAATGGTAAATAATGTCAATATTTGTAAAAACTAAGAAAACCCAGTGCTTTTATATTTTTAAAGTATGGAATATCTAATTAATAATAATAATTTTATTAATAATTAATAATTTTATTAAAAATTAGCTGAAAAATATGGGGCTCATACTTAATTTGCCCCAGTGTGATACTGTGCATTTCAGTATGTGTCCAAAACTTAACATCCTAGTACAAACAACAGGAAAGGACTGGGAAGGACTGCAATCATGAGTCAAGTGCCTTCAGGCTGAAAACAAACTTGTGTGTCTTAACAAGTAATGTGTGTAAGGTTTAAATATCCATAAGTCTAAAGCTCAGGAAAAAACAAAAAGCCTGATAATTTAAAAGGTTTTGGATTTTAGCAGATCCTTTCTGAAATTTTGTATTAAACTCAGCAGGTAAATTCCCAGTGCAGTCAAAAAATAAAATTGGCTGGAGCAAATAACAGAAATGTTTACTCAGAGCTATTTTCAGACTTCAACTTCTCCCCAAATCATTAAAAGAAACAATGTTTCTCCAAATCAGCAGCTGGAAATTTGCATTCCCCTTAGGTCATGTCCTGGTGTGATCTTTATAAGCCTAGGCATTTCAGAAAACTAGGAACATGTTTTAGTGGTAGATGGGACAGTGGTAGGTTAATGTTTGGACTCAGTGGTCTTAAAGGTCTTTTCCAATCTGAACAATTCTGCAGTTCTGTGATTCAATTCTCACAGATGATTACTGAGCAATTTCCAAATTTACCTACTGAATTTGACCATAACAACTTATGGAAATGATTGGAATCAGTCAGGAGGCTACATGGTTCATTAAGTTAAAGCATTGCTACCAGATGCTTTTTCTTTGATGACAATTTACACAAAAATGTTAATTTCTGAATGTACTTAATCTTAAAACTATATTAGATTTTTCAGGAAACCAAGAGGGCAGTGAATAAATATTTTTATAGTCTTGGGCTCACAGAATAATTATAGCCCGATAATAAGGTCAAAACACTAAGTCAGAAATTTAGAAGGACACAATGTTTATAAAAAGTCTTAAAAATATACTTTAATTCGTAAAGAATTTTAAATTTTTTCTTTATCAATTTAAATTCTTAAGAAAGATTTTAATTAAATTATGACACCTCAGAGTGAAAGTTAGCTTAGACACAGGTAATTTGGGTATAATTTCATAAACCTGGTTCTATGGCATATTTTAGGGAAAAGCAAAAAAATAAGAAGTAAATTGCAATTACATAGCAATCAAAAAAGTGTTTTAAGCTTAGTATGTAATGAAACCAACAAATTTCATGTGCCCTGAAAAAAAATCTGGTCCATAAAACATACCATAAGAACATGCATAAGAAAATGTGGGTTTTTTGATATTTTGGCATATGAATGTCTGGTTTAAATTCATTAAGAATACTTAGGTTAAAGAATCATCTGAAAACTAAGAAAATGATACCTCAACTTCACAAGAAGACTGTGTTTTCCATAAGATACAGGAAAAACACTGAGGGTTTTTTAATTTCTTTTTTTCAACTAGAATATTATTTTAGCTTTGTAAGTCAATCTTAGAAGAAGAAAAAAATCAGGCACATGATGTAGTTTTTTTTCTTAACCACAATTAACTTACTTGGTTGATTGCTTGCTATCCTCTCTGTTTTACCCACAGGAATGACTCAGACAAAACTGATGCAAACAGTTGTGGAACAAAACTGATGCAAACAAAAAATTACTTGGTCAAGCAGTATTATTTGGTGCTCAAAACAAATGAAGTAGGAGTGAATTTTACCCCCTAGTCCAGTCACTATGGCTGAAATGCAATCATAGGCTCACCTGCCTCTGTGATTTGAGGGATGATGTGAAAACTGCATAGGTTAAGAATCAAAAGAATGTTTTGCTCTGTGGTTACATGGGATTGCTGCAGATTGTCTTGGCCTTTCGTGTCCCTATCCAATCCCACACCCATTCCTTTTATCCATTTTGTTCTCTTTGCCAACCTACCATATGCACATCTAATTAATTCCCAAGAAATCAGATATTTCAGACATTTAATGGTGAATCTTTCTATAGTTAGTTAAAACAAAAAAGCCCTCAGCCAACAAAACACAACAACAGCAACAAAAACTCAAACCAAACCAAAATTAAAAAAAGAAAACAAAGAAGAAAACCCCAAAACACAAACACAAAACCCCAAAAATGACCCCGTCCCCCCAGCTAAAAACCTAGAGTTTGATAATGGTGTGTCTCTTTTCCATTACAATCCAAATGAAATATCTACTACCAGTTCACTCTGAAAGAAAATTTTGTCAAATTTTTAAAGTTTTTTACCCTCTTTAAGCTTTGGGCATTACCATGATGTACTATTTTGCCTTCACTTTCTTCTGATACTGGTAATATTGGTAAAAGCTTTTTAGAACTTCTGTTCCAAATTTAATGAAAATCAAATTTTGAAATGGACTAGATATCTCCAGAGGTCTATTCCAGCTCCAGTCTTTCTGTGAAATTATTTTCATCATGTAATCATTAACAAAAAATACAAAAGCATTTCTCTGCAGACTTTTTTTTTAATTTATAAAAAAATTACATCTATTGAAATAGTGTTTGAAATAATTTGATATGGGAAAAAATCTAAAAAAATTAAGGTAAATACACCTTGATATTTCATTTGATTTTTTTTACCTGGTTTTAGTTTTATTGTCTGATTTTTATTGTCTTGATAAATCAGTTTTTCACTAGTCAAAGAATGGATGTTGCCATCCAAATATATATTCTTCCAAACTGAACTCCAAATGAAATATGATATAATTGATTCCACTTTTGTGTTCTGGGCTTTTTTTTTTCTCCTTTTGAACTTCTCCTGTGCTATTAAACAGTCAAAAGAAAACTTAGAGGAATAATTTATTTTACACTCAATAGCGCACATTGAACCTGGAGGCATTTTGGTGTCACATAAATTGTACACAGTACAGTAGAATGGCAGTAGGTCACTATCCTCTCTAAAGAAACTCTAAAGGAAACGAGGTGATTGGAACATCAAGTGGGCAATCAGTAAAAGCTACAGTGATGCTATCCATATTAAAGTTAAAGTGTTACAGCGAGGTCTTGTCTGCCCTTGAGGTGACAAAGAGGTTGTAACCACCGGGTGAAGCACTTTGAAATCCTAGTAAATTACCTCATGATCACCTCCAAATGTGCTTGTTCTCTTTAGCTTGTTTTTCTACAACTTTATGGTTCTGCTCTCTCAGAAAACCTGTTGTTTATGGCTTGGTTTCTTCCTCAGAAAACAGACTCATAAAAGCATCTGAAACTGCTGGGTTTGGCAACTTGCCCCTTAAAAAACCCCACTAAAAGAAGGATGACTTTTCGATATTTTTTTTAAAGCATCACATTTTACCTAATTACAAGTTAAAAAAAAATCTAGGCTTTCCTTAAATGATTTAAAATTGTCAAAGATAAATGTTGATTAAAAATGCATAGCTTTATTTAAACCAAAAATGTTTATTGGGTTTTTAATGTTGAGAAGAAACAGATTTGAATTTTTTTAATTCTGAAGAAGTTCATAAAGTTGCTATGTTGAGATTTTGGAATCAGCAAGGAGGTTTATTTTCTGGAAGGTCTGAACAGGAACACATACAAAGAAGAATCAGACATAAATTTTCAGAACATCTCATATAACCAAACAAGGCAAATAAAGCCATGACTCATACATGCTGGGATATGATTTCTTACAAAAGCAAAGGCCAAAAGCAGGTAGATGTTTTCATTGCTCTGATAAATACAGAGCAATTACATGAACCATCTCAACCCATGTACTCCTTCATTGCTGTGGAATAAAAAATCCAAACAATCAACTATTCGTGAACTACTGAGTGAATTATGGTGTGGGAATAACTAATGCTGCCTACAAAGAGAAATGTTATCAGGGACATAACTAATAATCTCTATAGTTTTCCTTTATCTTCATTCCATTTTGATAGGTTTCTCAAAATAACAGATCTTGTGACTTCTCTTATTAAGTTTTCTTTTTAGGATGAATCCTTCTGCAGATAGTCTTCTGATAAGAAAAAAACTCATTTTGGTGGCTTGTGGCACAGTAAAGAATGTACAAATAGTGTTTGATATTAAAACATAAGGAAAGGTAGCAATGGGAAACTCAGAAGATCTTTAAAATGAAGGTTATAGATGTACAGCTGTAATAGACTGGAAAGGTTGTAGGTATTTATGGAGATGACACAGCAATAGAAAAGGCTTAACAAGATCAATATGCCAGTTTACAAAGATGCTCAGATGACCAACACACAACAGACCTAAGTTAATCAATGTGTGATTTACTTCTTCTTGAATAATTAATGAACAAGTCAGTTTTTACTCTGAAAGGCTTTTTCTTGTGGTTTTTTATAAGAGCATCTGGAAAATGCAGTGATATTTTATTGTCTTGGTTACCTATTTTCAGAACCCACCTATTAGAAGTCATATGGTTAAAAAACAGAATGGAAAATACTGATATTAATATTGTAATTCAAAAATATGTCAGAAAGAAAAAATTATTTTTCATTAGAAACTATGAAGCAAGGGTAGGCTATGCAATATGTCATATTTTTTGTAACCATCATAATATTGTTAAAATTCATGGCAAACACATCTAGCCAGTAAGAGCATCAGTTTTTATATTTTATACAATTTAATGTATGAGTGCCTTTATTACTGTTTTAATGATGACATGGTTTAATATATCTGGGCCCTTTTTTGGACTACATTTGCTTATCTATTTCATTTTAATATAATTTGATCATATTATGTAAAAGATATTATAACCATTATGCCAAAGCATTAATGTCATGCATGGAATAATGCCAATTTTTATCAAAATGTTATGAATGCACATTTATTTTAATTTATATTATTCTTTACAGAAAGGTCTCTGGAATAATAATATCTCTACCTAATCTTTACATTACATCTGTGTATATAGGAGTGTTTCAGATATGAATCAGAGAAGTCACTCAACTTGATTTAAAAACATCTTCTAACTCAAAAAATCCTCATTTTATCTTCCATATTTTTTCAATATTAAATGGTAGCAACAGTTCAGGGAAATGAAAACGACACTTCAAATCAAGTTTTTGGAAAAAAAAAGAGTTGAAAAATGAATTTCCTATTCCTTTCATGGTAGACATCTAATTCTCTATACCAAAAGGTTGGTACCAGCAACATTCATCCTACTTGATATTGATAAATTTATCTCATATATGGAAAGATTACACATAATTGACAAAATGGATAGGGCTTGCATGATACCTAGCAGTGAGAGAATAATTGATAAAGAATAAAGTAGTTAATAAAATCAAAATATTTCTGATGTCTTTTTTTTTTTTCCCCTTTCCAACTATGGGCAATGTCTCCAGTGAAAAATATTTAGTATACTGATTACCTGGGCAGTGTAGACTCACAGGTAAGCTGTATCCAGTGCTGGTGGTGGTGGGATCAAAGCTTTGGTCCAGGAGCCAGGATTTCCAGCACTGGAAATCCTGGCTCTTTTCCCCCAGGATGGGAAAATGAAAGAGTTCTGGTCAAGCCTGGACTGAAGGAGGAGGCAGGAGGAACAGCCAGATTTGGAGCTACCCTGTGGGGGTTCACCTCTAAGAAGAGATCTAGCAGTGGAAAAGAATTAGTTCTGTAGGGGACCCAACTACTTGCTCTACCAAATTGTCTGGTGTGTGCTTTGCTTTGAGAATAATTTGTTTACAAATTCTTACCACAGAAGTCTCTCATTTAGGAAGTTATGTGATGTTTTGATTCTTTTTTTCAGAGGGACAACTCAGGTGTTGTGAAGGTTTCTTATTTTAAAGTTTTGTGTGAAAGAGCCCCCTGACATTAATGTCAATGTAATAATAATATTTCATATTTTATAAAAATATATCATTATAATTAGCAATTAATTAGAAATAAATACATTATATAACAATGTGTAATTTTTCATTTATAGATATATATATCTAATTATAAACATGAGTATTTAAAAAAGAAATATTAATGCACAATATATAATGATACTGTTTTTTGAAATTCACTATGGAATATTCATATTTCACAGTTCATCTGTACATTTCACTAACATTTGGGTGTGCAATGAACGAATAAAGGAAAGACAACTGAAGATACGTTTTAGAATTTATAGAAACATTTATGAAATGTGCTTTTTTTCCTCCTACTTAACATTTAGAGCATATATTGAATCTTATTTGAATGTCACCCATGTACCTGTCCCCATGACGGATATGTTTATTTATATTATTGACTATTAGATCTTTCAAAACAAGGTCTAGTATTACTGATATATTCAGCATATATTGGATGTTTTAAACACTTTCACTGAAATAACTAGATGTGAATTTCTAACCTGATGGAAATTATTTAAAACAACAAGACCCCCAAACCTAGCAAAATCCAAACCAACAGATTTTTCATCCATGTCTTGAATGCAGAGATCACTCTAGTTTCTTTGGATCTGAGTACTTTTTACTAAGCCTGCTTTTCAGATCTGCCCTGTGGTTTGCCCAGTCTGTGCAGACAGAAAAACTGATCTATTCAAACTTAGTTTGTTTTGAAGTACAGGATGTTTAGTACTATTTTGCAGTTTATATTTTCTCCTGAAAACTGTAGTGATTTCAAATGTTAAATGTTGCTCTTCCTGCAACATGTGGGAAGATTGATGACTTCTCTTTCACTTTTCTGCACCAAATGAAATTAAATATATTTCAAACTGGAAGTATTTTCCAGTTCCTTGCAATGTTATTGCCAGACTGGCTGAGGTGTTATTTTTTCCCTTTTGTATTTTCTTCAAGTCACAATCTGTGAGTTAGATTTAAGGAAGCTGCAGACAGGTACCATGAGCAGAGCCCATATTTTTTCTGGTTTTTTTATTTCTTCATAACTTCCTCTTCTTTCAGCCCTTACAGAAAGGTGGTTTATGATTCTATACAATACTGCCTAGGAGCCCCATTCAGCAACAAGGTAAGAGAAATATACACATACACTGATACCAAATGAGCTTGCAGACCAGGTTAACTAACTCTTAATTGCAATTGTCATGCAAAATTAGGGAAGGCAATGGTTTTGTAGATTTTGTGGTTGTTGTTGTTGTTGTTGTTGTGTGTTTGGTTTTGATTTTGGTTTAGGTTTGTTTGTTTTTTTACTGCTACTTTGTAGTGCTAAACCTGGAACTTGCTGAGTGAAACCTTATCAGAGAGGAACAGGTATAAATAAGTTCTCTACAGCATGAAATTTCTTTATTATTCTTTTTTCACGTTGGTTAGAATAAAAGGATTAATTAACATAATGCTGTGGCAAAGGCAGATTTATTTTCTGACGTTATATAAAAATCTGGTTTTGGAGAGACTTCTGAAGAAGTGTTCTCTCTACTGATTCAGGTCAATTGAATCATAGAATCCTTTAGGTTGGAGATGACCTCAAAATCATTGAATTCACCCATTAACTCAACACTAAAGTCCAGCACTAAACCATGTCCCCAGTTGCCACATCTACACAAATATCTCCAGGAATGGTGACTCAACCACTTCCTTGAGCAGCCTGTTCCACTGTCCAAAAATTCACTGGAGAAGAATGTTTTCCTAATATTCCTGAGATGGTCTACGGAATTAAGAACTCTTTTTCTCACTTAACTCCTAGTACAAATTAGCTCACTGGAGAGTATTTCCTGCACCTCCATAGCTTATGGCTATGTCATTTTGCAGAAGAATATGATGTCAATCTCCTTCCCGCAGCATAAACTTAAATTTCATGCTAAGGACAACATCTAGTCTATAATTCCTTGGATAACTCCTTAACTTCACAAATAGATTAAGCTTTCTTCATATTTTAAAGGTATACAACAGATGATATTCCCTCTGCCAGTTCAGTGGTTTTGTGTTAATCCTGCAAGATCATTCACTTCATTATTGCATCCTATTGGTTGAGATTCCTCCCCAAATGCTATCAGAACCCTGGGGGAGTTCAGATGTGAAGTGCTCAACAAGCTCTTAGCTTGATATTTCTGTTCATGCCTTGTCAGAGCCTGGCTACCTCAACAAAGCATTACTTTATATAAATTTGTACTAAATCTTCTCCATTGAGATTGCTTAACTGTACCCTCTTCTTCAAGTTATTGAAGTGAGATTTTAGCTTCACTGCCACTTTTCATTCTCTGCTCTAACCACTGTGACTTTTCCTTGAGTATTCTCTCATGCTGGTTATTCCTGGCTAAATAAACTCTACCAGTTCCAAAACTACAACAGAAGTGGTTTGAAAACATGTTGAATAAATACACTAAATTCTCTTGCTGTTTATGAGTATAATGCTTTTGTCTTTTCAATTTTTCTATGTAGTGGCTCTACTGCCTGGTGATTGTACATCACACTGGTCCATTTGACTCTTGTCTCTCTTTCTGTTACCAGAAAATTAGTAAAAGGGTTTTTTTTCAGTATATATATCTCTGCTACACTAAATTCTGATGCCTGCTTACACTTCCTGGTTTACATTTTTAGCCTATAGCTCACTCAAGTTCCCATTATAGGTTGTTCTGTCCACGCTGACAAACTCTTAGAAGTAATGAAATCAGAAGCAGAGAAGCTCATTAAAAAAGAAGAAGAGGACAGTCCAAGAGACATAAATGAACTGAGAAAATCTGATTTATCTAGGTCTTTCAAAGTGGCATACTTTCAGCAACCCAAACAGTTGGATAAGAAGCAGTTACCAGCCTTTAGGTCTTTTATGACTCTCCTAAATGGTTGTGGATACAAATATATTTTACTTTCACTAGCTAACAGAGGAATTATAACAGGCCTGCCTTTCTAAAATATACTAGTTCTCTGACAATATTTTTTTCTGAAAGTTATGCTGTTTAGAACTTATTTCTCTCTATATTTTATTGAAGGTTCCCTGAGATCCAATGTCTGCATTTATTTCTGCTTGACAGGTTAGGATGAAGTCATTCCAATATATTATTTGTTTTCTCCTGAGTGAGCTCCGGTGAATGCTTGGCTCAAACCATGCAATGACAGTAAGGCCTCAGTTAATTCTCCCTTTATGCCTTGTTGGCAGTCACCAGAAGCTACTCTAAGTTCAATTTAATGAAAAATCATTGCTGCATCAAGTTCCATTCCTGTCCTAAAAGAACTGAAACCCCTTTGCTTCAATGCAACAGAATATGAAATGCTAATAATGAGGATATAATGCTATCTGGGGGGAGAAAGGATCCATACTTACTGTTCCCTTTTTTGCCCAGGGTGTCATAGCTATTCTTCTGGAATTACTTTCCTTTGGCATAACCTTTCACTCTCACTCCTGAAAATTCTAAATTGTTCATTTTCCTGAGCTGCAGAGAATGGTTCACTAGAGGTTTAAGAATGATCAGACAAACCCCTTGGAAAATTTCAGGATCACTATTGTTTGCCTTTAAGACTTACGGTAAGGAAAAAGTTGTGTCTTAGACTGAAAAGCAGAGAGGAAATCACAGTTACACCAACATAAAGATCCACTACATGAAGTTTTCCTGACTTGCCTGAGTCCCACTTGGCCTGTGTGAGTCCTGGCTACTGAGAGTGGACATGCAGTAGCCCTTACCATCTTTCAGTGAAAATAGAAACCAAGTGCTGACTTTGAGTCATCCACGGCTTTTGCCATCTGATTGTGGCCCAAAGAGTCAGGACTTGCATAAGCAGCATAAATAACAGGAGAGGATTAGATAAAATGACATTTATTATACATCTGGAAAGAGGCTTCATTTCATCAATAAAGTGCTAGTGCTGCTAAAGGTTGTAACTCTTGCTGATATGTTAACGACCTACTGTATACCTGCATAAAGAAATAAATAAGAATTATATATAGTCTAGAATATGTGTGAACTAGTCTACATAAATCTAAGCCCATACACCGGTTTTCTACACTCCTTTATTTTGCCTTGGTCTCCCTTTGTGCCAATGGAGTTTGATGCAGAAATTATTTACCAGCATTATTCTCTGCAAATAATTAAGGATGAAGGGAGAATGGCTGAGAAGAAGTATGATTTTCTTTGAAAAATTTTTTCCTTTCTCATTCTGACAAGATAAAGAATCATAAAAAAGAAGAAACTCATAGGTTCATTCATGCTTTTCCAACTTTTCTCTAGGAATTTCCTAAACTTGACTCGTCTTTAGGGACATATATAAGGATCTTAATAGCAGTTCCTGATAGTGATTTCCTCTGCCAGTCAGCAGCACTTTTTCAACTGAAACTTGAATCTCAGCATACCTTCGGAGAGTTCCACATTTTCTGCACACTAATAGCCTAATACAGCAATTCTAGGGTTATCCTAGATATTTCTCTGCCTTTAAAATGTGACTAAACAAATGTACTCGTGACTCCAAAGTTATGATTTTGCAATTAAATACAAATGTTCTACAGAATACTTTTATAAAATTCAATACGAAATTTCAAAGGAATAGAATTAGTAATAGTTGATGAAAAACAAATGAAACAAAAAAAATGGACAAGTTCCAAGATTCTGAAATACATTCACATCCTGGTTTTCAAGAAAACTTAGCTGAGCAAAGGCTGTGGATGTTGAAAATGCTGATTGCTGTCCTAACAAAAGATTCCAAATAGTCACCATCCATCATGGAAACTCATATGTATGAACTTCTTTACTGCATACCCTTTAGTAAAAAGGTTTTAGAGGAAATAGACAGTTAGAGTATGTTTTTAAATTTCGTAGGTCACTGATCACTGACATGATATGATGTTTTAGCTTGGATGTTTCTGTTTTTCTGTCTCTTAAAAGATTATTTCAGTGTATGACATCCACAGGGAAATCACCCTCTAAGTAACCCTGTGAAAATATGACAGCAACCTACTCTGCAAACCTGGAAATCGTTTCAAAGTGATCTGTTTGCATTTATATACTTTAATCCGTTCATTCAGGACTGAAGCGCTCAAATTCTTAATAGAAAAATAAATTAAATAAAAATTGAAACTTAGATCCACTAAAAAGAAAGTGTTCACAGTGTCCTTTTATCCTGCTAGAATTTCAAATGAGGAGGCAAAGGTAGGAAAACAGAAAAAATGCCAGTTGTGTGGAGACTGCATTTGCATTAGCAATTTAATTTGGGTCAGCAAAGAGCTTGGAAATGAAACTCTCAATTCTTTCCACTTAGCCCATTTCAGTTTAATCATAGAGTCCTTTTGGATGAAAAGTCACCAAAGGAGCTGCATCAAGGTGGAGTCTAGCTCTTAGTGGAAGTCTGTCTTTGGGAATGGTCCAGAGCTACTCCAGAATAACTGCTATGCACAAGGTGTAATGAAACACTTGCAGTGTGGTTCTCAGGCCCTGAGCAATGAGATTTCTGCTTTAGTGGCCTGTTTCTATCACACCACAGAACTTGTTAATACAGATCTATCTTCATATTTTGAATGCCAACTTTTATCTAAAAGATAAGTGCTGTATATTATCAGTATTTGTCTTGACCTGATGTATAAGGCTGGATCAGTCTGGAACCTGAGATGTCGAAGTATTGATGTTTGAACTCCGAGAGAGAAGAACAAGATAAATTTAATCATGTGCTTACATGAGGAAGCTGCCCAAACTCATCTAATTCTCTTTGGTCAGAAATAGCTTGAGGTCATAGATAACAGGAATATTGAAGTTTCTATTACTCCTGAATTCTGGCTGAAATAAGAAAACCCACAATTCAAACTTTTCCAGCAGTATTCTTGCATTTATGCTTTCAGCAAGGATATTGCAGCCTGAAGATTGCCTTATCCAGCCTTGTAAGAAACAGTAATTTACATAGGTGTTTGATGTGCAGCAGTCTTTGGGAAATAGTTTTCAGAAGGCTTGTGTGCAAGTCAGATGGATTTTCATTTTTATTTTGTATCTGGAAAAAATTGTGAAGAAGGGAAGGAAAGAAACAAAAACTTAAAACAAATACAGACAATTACAGTTTGTTTTCAATGGTGTCTATAATACCATATAAGAAATAAGTATGAAAAGGTAATTTTTGGTTGTTTTTTTTTTTTCCCTTGAAGGACAAAATGGGAAAAAAAGGAAAAATCTTTTATTTGTGAAACATATATATTTGAAAATTACATATGGGAAATTATTTCTTTTCTTTTAACTATAAAATAAGTAATTACAAATGTGCTTTCTCTATTGAATAACTCCTCAGTTTTTTCCTTTTTGGCCTTGAAGCATATTTTGTCAAAAAACTAATTTGTGTTTGAGAAAAATGAAACCTGTTATTTTGCAATAATTTCTGTATAGAAACAGAGATAAATAGATGTTCAGCTAAATATGCCAGAATACACTTAGTCTTGCACAATATTTCTTTTACATCCTTGTCCATAAATTTAGAGCATATAGTTACAATCCACAATCATTTAACATTATTATCTTAAGAAAGACCAAGTCAGCCAAAACCACTGATGTCAGCAGCTGTTGTTACACTGAGTTGTAGCATCATTAGTCTGACAAGAGTTTGCTGATAGATTAGCATAATATAGGATCATACTAAACCAGTCATACATATTAATCAAAACAGATCACCTACTATGATAAAATTGCTCAAAAAATCATAGGAGATGAAACACATCTAAAATTAGAGGAAGTAAAAGAAGAGATATTAGGTAAATAGCTGTGTGTTTGCATGTGATGGAGAAACACGGAGAACAAATATCTGGCTGCTTAGAGACTCATTCCTTCACCTTCTGTGTAGAGACAGTTGCTGTTGTGTGGCTATTTCAAAGAGTCAGGGAGCAGAATTCAAAGTAAAAGCCCTTGGCACTACAAAATAAAGCAAGCAGATTGAAGTGTTCTGTGTAAACTTTTAGCTGGCACAGAAATGACAAAGCCATCTCAGTCTCCTGGTTCTCCTGAAGATGAGATACTTTGCACTGTGAAAACCAGAGATGAAGGATGAAGCCAAAATGTTTTGTAACATTCCTGCTGCTCTATTCTGTGTCAGGAACAAAAGAATACTTGCTCTTTCTCAGGTGTTTTTGATTGTCCTTGGTTCACCTATTTCTGTGTTAGCATTTTGAGAGCACAGAAATGGGATGCCTTTGCAAGACAATGTGTTTAGATAACTTTGTTTTAAATTTACTGTGAAAGCTCATCTCTTGTTTTGGAGAGAGTGAAATTTTTAGGTGTAAGGTGAATCAAGAGTTAAGATGTTTAATGAAGGACATATTAAACAGAGAATATAAATATTTTCTTCTATCTCTTTAACTAGACTACTTTTTTTTGCATTTCTCAATTTTTTTTTGTAAATTCCTATACTAAAAATATAATATTCCAGTCACATAAATGTATATATGACTACCCTGAAATAGGAACTGAGGATAATTCATTGGATAATTCATTAGGAAATATTTAATACATCACTCTGATATTCTAATGTGTGTCAGGCAAATCTGAAAATTCCTTTAGGCTGCTGAGCTGCTGCTCAAAACAGCATAGACATTCAGGTTAATTTTTGAGGTCTGTGACTGAGAGTCTTGAAATACAGAAATACCTCAAGGGCCAAGTGCAAAAAATGAGGGGAAAAAAGACAACATTGTTTCAATGACTGAGGGAGATTCTTTAATTCTTTGAGCAATTAGGATTTCTAAAAGAACCAGGAGAGGCAAAAAATCCTAGAAAATCCTAGATAACTGTTTTCCTTGCCTACCCTTTGAATAAGAATTACCATTGTAAAGACTGCACACTACACTGGAACTATAGTTTTGTTTTTTGTAAGAACAAGCTCTATAAAGAAGAACCCTGAACAAAAAAAATACATAGCTCATGTTTCTGCTTCAAATCACAAAATCTTCTAAGGTCACTGAAGTGCAGTATATCTTGAGAAGGGAAATATTTATCTATCCCAGATACTGGAATCTAACAGATACATAGATTATATGAGGCTCTCTTTCAGAATTTATCACTATCTGTTCAGTTTGGATTTCAAAATATTAACAAACAACCACATTTAATGTGCAAAATAAAGAAAACTTGGTTACTGACACTACTGATGTGCACTAAAAGTCAGTGCCTTGCTGCAGAAGCAGCTTGATGTCAAATGGGAAAAACATTAAAATGATATACTCAGTGAGCATCATCAGATCAAAAAAAGATTTGATCCATTTTCCTCAGAAAATTCAGAATTATATCATATCATCATCCAAAATCTAAACTGTTGTTACATATACTTACATGCATATAAAACACGTGGTTTAGCAATGTATTCTTCCTGAAAAACAGTCTAAACAGAGAGTGACTAGGATAAAACAGGGTAGAAAATACAGTAAAGAAGTAAAATTCTGTGAAATTCTTATTGAATTCAGTTGGGTTTTTTGAATGGGGATTTTTTACAGTGTACTTTATTAATTTATTACTTATATTTACATACAATTGCTTCCCCATATTAAAGATAGAATCTGGACCCCACTTTTAAAAGGTTTTTGGAATATTTTTTCATGTGTTTACTTAGCTCTGTTTTGTATGACAGATTAGAACTGAAATAATTTAAGCTTTTTCAGGTTCAAATACAGCCTCTGCTTAAACCCCTAAGAATTTTGAAACAAAAGGTGGTCAAATGTAATCTCTAATTCTAAGTCTCTGGGGGGGGGATGGACACAGAAATCTCTAGACAAGCATCCGGTCACTAACTACTGCCACTGCCACTGACATAGTCACAGGTGCATCAAGACATCTGACATAGCTCTAAATTCACTCTCCAAACATTGCCTGGATCTCACAATGGATAGCACTAGGAGAATCACTAGGTACTTAGATTTCCTCAGATTAAAGTGGGAATATTTTGGGTCCCAGAACAGTTCTTGTTGGCCCAAACTGGAGTTTGTTGATAGATTAGCATAATATAGGATTGTTTTGAAGGAAATTAGAAGTGAAAAATGAAGAAGTTTAAGGAATCTACAGACTTCTATATTATGTATCTATCACAACATATAGCTTTGGATTTATAATTAATCTTGGCTAATAGAAAATAGGGCTGGAAGATGTTTCTAAAGGCCACTTGATCTCTGGCTCTAAAGATTGTCAATCTCACAGTTTATTGCTGATAGGCTGTCAAATATAATCAAATGTTTCCTGATTTATGAAACATCCAGTGATTAAAATTCCACTGTTTTCTTATGTGATACATTCACTATTTGAACATCATTAAACTGTTGTTTCCAATATCAAAGCTAAATCTCCCCTGCTTCAATTTATCTAATTAGTTTGTGCACTATCCCAAAAACACCACAGGGAAGCAGTTTATTACTTTCCTTTTTGCAGAAACTTTTTACATATTTGAAGGTTGTTAATAAATGTCCTTTCAGGCTTCTCTGGAGTATAGGAACCCTACTGTTTCAGTATCTTTAATAGGTCATATTTTATAGACCCTCCAATGAGCTGTATTTTCTGAAATAATATCTGGAGGACATGGTAAGCCTATTTTTTTTAATTGGAAACTCAGAAGACAGTGGGATTAGTTCAGTCATCCACTCAAAGGTAATTACCTGATATTAGATGTACATTTTCTACTGTTTTGCAGATATAAGCAGGAGTAATCCCCAACAGACTCCATGTAAGATATTTTCTCCTTTTCACATGAAGTAACTTGTTACACCACAATGATAATGATTCCATAACATATTCTCATCTGGCACTTATTTTATTCTGCTCTTCTTGTAAGAATAGAAAATTGAGTGGAAGGTAACAGTTATCATGAGGAGCTATACTACTAACACCACAGAAAAAAGGGCAACACTTGAAACAGGAAAGTTTCTTTCACCTCATTAACATTTGACACATGTGTCTTAGCACTGGTAGTAATGATGGGTCAAAGATGTCACTTTTATATTTGCAAATTGTAAAACTATAATTATTTTTAAAAATTACAATTTTCTCTGGGTTATTTTTTTTGTCTTGTTGTTTTGAATTTTTAAATGGGAAGAGGATTTGATAATGACATATTTTCAATATATACTGCAATATTATTGTTTTCACCCAGCTCATGTACTGGACCATGCAACTTCAATTTGCTGGCTGATTAAGCCAATATCTATTCTGACATATGGCAGCCCTCCTCAAGCTGAAGGAAACCACTTGTGAACTTTGTATATTTTGAAGACTGGCAGAAGGTGGAGCCTTGTGACAGTTTTATACTCTTCCAGAAAGAAGGGCAGCAGCTGATGGTCGGAAATGCTCTCAGCCCTGCTCAGGAGTTGAACCCATAACTACAACTGCTGACCAAATTACTCCCTGATAGGTGACAACAGAAACAAAGTCAGTGCTTTCTCCAGTTTCACATCTCTGCCAGCCAAAAGACAGTCAGTAGAAGGATCTGCATTGAGTGTCCTACTAGTTCCATTTCCCAAGGTCATGTAGGAGCCTGGAATATTTCCAGTCTGGTGAATTTTTTTCTCTCCTTCTTCTCAGGGAGAAGAAAAGGTGTGAAGTGCTTCCTGAAAGTCTAGTTGAGACCACTTCACTCTTAGGATGGAAAGGCAGAAGAGTAGTACCTAGAGGGATACAGTCATTAGTTCCAGCTCCTGTAAGGGTCAGCAATTGAAGCTGTGTAGATCCATGTGGCAGGAATATGAAAAATTTTCTTATAATCAGATTTTCTTCCTGATGTGAAGGACAGGGAATAGCAAAGACTCTGTAACTTTCTTCCTTTTGTCTCCCTTTTCTTTGACTTCTCTCTCTGGGCAGAGGGAGAGTGTATATTTATGTTTGAGTGTCTAGGCTGTAACAGAAAAGAAGCAAAGCCCTTTCTAAAGAACACACTAAGGAAACCAGATAAAGAACAACAAAACTAAATCCTTTACAAATCTCATTATCAATTTCCCCCAAGCTTATTATTGTAACTTCACCAGTTTGAAAAAGCAAAGGATAATTGTTTTGCTTGACTAAACTGTGATATTTCTACGCTGACTGTCATGATCTTGCTGCAGGCTGACAGACAGCATAAAACAAATGAAGGTTGTGTAGAAAATGAATCATCATTGAAATTGGTACTAGGCATATGAAGTATGTCTTATTTTCACATTTATTCCATTTCATGTCCTATAATTTAAAAAATGTTAGTAATTTTTCTAGCATTTGTTCAAATCTGGATAGAATATTTTACAGGTGCAATGGGGTGTCTGGAACCAAGCCAAGGGGTCAAAGTTCAGAGGAAATAACTTAGGAAAGAATCTGTGTGTTCAGAAACTTAGAAGCTTTTTAGCAAGCACCCGGTATCCTTGGTGAATTATATATATCAGGGTAGAGGTATAGTTGCACTGCATTACTTAGAAAGAATTAGGATTTCTCTCAGACTGCTTGAGACGAAATTGTCTTCCATAATGCTGCATTTCATATATAGCCTGTCTTTGACCTTAGAGCATAAGTTATGTTTCATTGTTTAATTTTGCTCTTACCATACATTCCATCTTCCTTCATTTTATTTTTGGTGTATTCTAATATAAAATATTACATAAAGAAAATAGAAAAAAAGTACCACAATAGATTCTGTATGATGGCCTTGCCATGAGAAAGTTTTATCTGGAAAGGTCATGTGCTTTTTAAAATTTTCATTATGAGCTAGATATTGCAATCTTTTTTATAAATCTTTTAAAATCTTGATGGAAATTTTGAAACAGCCTCCATTATCTTTTGAAGAACTTAAGCTGTGCTGTAACAGAAAATATGAATCATATTGTGTCTTCTAAGTTTTCCTTGATCATTCTGTGGGTTAGAAAAATCTCATCACAGAAATCTCATATTTTTTAAAAAATAATCTGTTTCTATGTTAAAATGAAAAAAAATGTGTTTGGAAAACAGTAGTGGCTGAAAAACCTCGAAGGAGTTGACAGCATCTTAAAATTTTATTTGGGTTGGGTAATATCAGATAATTGATACTTGGTTCTTGGTTCAGGCAGTGGCAGATAATAGTCATTGCAATTATCAGAAGCTGATTTTCTGTTGTACAGATAATTTTCTTGTTCTCTTTCACTACTCTGAGAAGCTTTCATTTGAAAATATAAATTTTTACTTTTTTCACATAATGGAATAAAATAGTGAAAGATTTGAGAAATATAAAAAAATTAGCAAAGGTAAGAGTGAATTGGAACTTGTATTTTTTGGCTAATATAATCAGTGAGTTCTCTATAGCATCACCAAGAATATGGCAGAATGAAATAAGGGCCAAAAACTAGAATGTTAATTTTGTAGGAAAAAAATAACTTTCATATTTCTCTTGCCTCATCCTTTCATAAAATTGTTTACCCCTTCCTGATGACATTCAAGACAAATTTTAAAGACTAATATAGATTCCAGAGCTGTTGTCTGCATTTCCCTACTTGTGACTAGCACAAAAGAAGTTTAGTGCAAAAAGGTACTGGAACTAAAAACAAATAATGCCATACTTTTATTTATTATGCCTGTATACACTCCCAAGGCTTTGTGAAGATTCTTTTCATGGAAAAATATAGCAGAACATCACAGTGCCTCCTCTTGTGCAAAAAGGACAGAGGAAAGGAAAGGGCTCCCAAGAGAAAATGGGAGAAGCATTCTGGCAGAAATAGGGAAAGGGATGATAATGTGTGAGCAGTACTCAAGAGGAGATGTCCCTGCACCCTGAGCCACTCAGGCCATTGACTAACCTTTAACTCAGCCAAGATCACCAAACAAGGAGTGATACACTGTCAAAACCAGAGAGATCCTTCAAGCAGATGTGGCCATGTTTATTTTAAAATTACAATTTCCCAACTGTAAATAGTCCTGAATAAAAGACTTAGATTCAGAAACTCCTCTATTTCAACACATTTAGAGGTAAATTGCATTCTCTAACAATAGAACAACCCCTGTATACTATGGTTCAAAAATAAGAAGCTTTTAAGACATCACTTTTCATGATAGATAAAGGATATTGAAAGGTCATAATGGGATTACATTCTAATCCACAGGTAAGAGCAGGATTCATGTCAAAGGATTTTAGCTATAGTTTTATTAAGCTTCCCTCTTACTTTGAGAGATTAACTAGCAGGACAATATCTGGCACCTGATATAGCAACAGAAAGGATTTCTGTGGTTTTCATTTTATATATTTGACAGTAACATTAATGGAAGAGCTGAGAGCTGAGCAGTTTTGAAAGGTTTACTCTCTGCAGTTTATGAGTTTGTTTAGAATATGCTTTCAAGAATAAAGTGCACAGTAAGGGATGTTTCAAAATTACTTGATTTAAGTCTATTTAGTACTCATAAGCAATTTAGAAAACCTAATGTCCTGAATGTAAAAACAAACTGCTATAGCTGACATGAAAAGTAGCCTTGTAGATACACCTGAGATAAGGAACTTCTGAAGAATGCGTCCTGAACATTTTTTCTTGAAAGATTGAAAGAATCAGGGAGATTTTAGCATTTTTAGCTATTAATAAAATGTGTGAACTGACTGTACATATGAAAGTCAGATAATCAAAATAATTCTCATCAGGGTGGAATAGGCTTTGTGCAGAGCTAGAAGGTACATGGATTGAAAGAAAACCCTCACATTTGAATTCATAATGAGTCATGGTATGATCTACATCACACAATCATCATTTTACATAAATGGCATAAAAACAAAATAATGAACCTTGCAATCTGGTTTGCCTCATTTCTAATCTTCTCTCTTTAAATTTTCAAATATGTGATTCTGCTGTTGATACAAATGAGTGCTATTGATTTAATTATTCTTTGTGGGCATGTGTGTCACTTCCAAAGCATCTTGTACTGTTGATAGTTGCTGCTTCTTGCCTTGTATTTCTAAAATAGATGGTATAGAGAGGTAATTGTAATTCAAACTACATCTTCTCTTGTTTTTTATATCAAATCTTCCAACTGAAAGGTGAGATAGGTACCCATCTGAAATACCTGGAAATGGGTTTCCAGCTGTATCTAGAGCAAGTCTATCCCAAAGGTCTATGCAGTCACTACCTTTTTTTTTTTTTTTAATTTCCTTTATTTATCTATATGCTGATAACATAGGAGTGAAACTACATGAATCTTTAGCTCCATGCTTCTGGATTCTCAGTGGATATCCATGCAAGGCAATGTAATGTGACTTTCTTTTGTACTAATAGAAGTGAAATGAACCTGTAGTTTCAATGAGGTTGCACACAAGCAAAAAAAAAAGCTTTGTGCCTTAGCACAGACCTAATAAGGAATCAATGGCAACGATATCTGGGATCATTTCTTAGGTGCCTAAAATGAATGGACAGAAGAATACATGAAAATACTACCTGGTTTTATTCCATTTGAATGGTATTTTAAAGAAAATAAGAAGTATATCAATGCTGTTGTAACAGCATGGCAAATTGATCAGCAGTTAGAATGGATAACAGATAAACAATTAGAATGGATAGCAAGAAGAAAATTTGTATTTAGATATAAATGTAATCCTTTTACCTTTGCTTGTTGCAATAAATTATTATATTTTATGTTCTCCAAGACAGTCACTTTGTGCTTCATATATTGAAAGCCTTTAGCACCTGTCAATGAAAGAGATAAAAAAATAAAAAAGCCCCTGTCTGTCAAAATTTTAAAAGAAGGTTTTGTAGATTGCTTACATCTTGAAGACCAATACAAACCACCACAAAACATTTTGACTGATCTATCACAATGGGATTTCAAGCCAGTCAAAAGAGCAAAGTTTTTCTCTTAGCTACAGAACATATTTAAAGAGCTTATGTAAATTTGATATCCAGACTCCAAGTGATATAAAATTGGCCTCACCACAGTATAAATGTTTATTATAAATTATGATAACATACATACGCCCTAAAGCTATTCTTACTTTCAATCATATTTTTCTAAGTTTTTCTCTGCTAAAATATTTCTGTTTTACTATAGAATCTCTTCTCTTATGAAAAATTAACCTTGGTTATTTTTGTTTCTCTTTCCCCCCCACCAGCATGTAATTTTGGCATTGCATTTTCCCTGCCTAATACATAAGTACTTCAGAGCAGCTCATCACATTTGATGTTTGAAAGAAATATTCCAAAAGACATGTGTCTAATGCAAATCAAGCAAGGATCCAATGGTTAGGAGTGATGGCACAAAAGGCAGGAAGTAACCAAATGAAAGAATAACAATGAAAAGATTTTTTTTTCTTTAGTGAGGAATAACTTTTAAATAAATGCTGGTTCTGAAATGTTTCATTCTACTGTAATGAGAAGACCAACAAAGCAAACCAAGAGCCATAAGCCTGATGTTGCAATGTAATGTGACACAACAGAACAAATTCCTTTAATTTCTTACTTCTGCACCACATCTGTGGCATATCTGGAATTTAAAGTCGCCTAAGTGTTATGCAGGTATGATAAAGACAAAGTTTACTAAAGAAGCTATTTCTGTTTCAATAGAAATTACTACATTTTGTGATTTTTTGAGAAACAGTCTGTGCCTCTCATTCCTAAATATGAAAAAAGTACTTTTGTAGAGGACATGTAAACTACAGCATTGGCAGTCTTAGACTTGCCTTCTATTTGGATGGATTTAGTGAAATACCTTGGGTTTTTGGCATGTTAATATAAACAAATTGATTTATTGCCCTGTTCATGCTTCACGTTAATCATTTGAATGGTCTCATTGACACCAGGGGGATTAAAGCTAAGCGAGTGCAACAGATCTACGTGACTTGAGCTTTTACTGTGAGATTACAATTCATAATTACTTTAAACAGTTTTAACTCTCTTGGTTTCTCTTTTCCATTAATAAATTAGCATTCCAGAGGCTAGAGCTTGATTTATACTACCCAAAATCAGCACACAGATGTTTCAGTGCTTCACATAGCTCTTAATACCTGCTTCATGGGGTGTTTGACTTCTCAGTAATTCTGAAATTAAAAGGCTTACACATATAAAATGCATAATTATTAGAAAGAAGTTACTCTTTGAATGCTGAATTTTTCTTAGTAATCATATGTCTATTATTTATTCAAACATCTAATAATCAAAAAAAATTAATAATCAGCCTCTGAAATCTATTATCTGGGTTTTTTTGACATACAAACATAGTATTCTTGCATGCATGTACTTCAAAGGGAGGGACCTATTTGACAGCCCTCCTGATTTTTGTGAAACATAAAGCAGGTGATGTACAGGTTGTCATGCTTTGTTCTGTTCTCAAGGGATTGCCAAAAAGGGAAAGAAAATAATTTGCTTTCCACCTTCATCCAATTATTGCTAATGATACTGAGGCTGCATGAAATAGAGGGAATGTTGATATTTCTTCACTAAAAATGATGTTGGAGACAATAAATTCCACAAAAGAGGTAGTACAGTGTTACACTCACATGTATCAGTGAATGACTGCTGTGGACCTGTAACCTGGCATAAAATGTCATTGTTTGATGCTGCCTTTGCCAAGTCACTCATCTACCTCCAGGAATCTGCTTAAATGAAGTATACTAGATGAAATGCCATTTACCCAATACCCTACAGCTACTGCGTACTTTCTGTGTTAGGGAAAATAAAATGTGGTAGCCAATCACATGTCCATCTCATCCAGGTTCACCCAGTGATCTGTGAGGCATGCAATTCTGCCTGTCAGTTTTCCTTACACATCCAGGAAAAATGAGTACAAAAGGAACTGACTTCAAGCAATATTCACTTCTTATTTGTTACCTTTCAACCCAGATTTGAGCTATGCCCCATTACTTCCTATACACTGTTTCAGTGCTTGAACCTGTCAAGATTCAAAAAAATAGTGAAAAGAAGAAGTTTTCTAGTATAGCACTGCAAACAGAGAATACAATAAATTTATTTTAATTCTTTACCAAAAGAACCACTTATTTTCAAAAGGTGTAAAAAAGGTACAAATAAAAACCATTTTCTTGTAAAGAAAAAACAAAAATCTAAACCCAAACAGAACCAAAACACCCAACCAACCAAAAAAAAATCTTGAAATTAACTGTGAAATTTGTATATCTCTGAAGCTTGGAAATCTCAGTAATTTGAAAGTGTTTTTAACAACAGTATATTAAGAAGTTTCAGATTAAAGCATTGATCCAAACATCTGGGAAAATAATGGTGAATTTTCAGTAGTTCGTGCTCATGAGACTGTAATAGGATTCACCATACAGATTTGATGTAAAATAAAGTCAATTTAGAAATGCAGTGTGTTACAGACATAGTTTAGCCTTTCTCAGTCTATTCTTACCTACAGGAGTAATTTCTTTTAATGGAAGAAATAATTTTGTGAGCACCCCATCCAGGCTGGGTCCATGGTAGCAACATTAAAAGAATTTTCTTTTAATGTTTCAGCTATAATATTAAAATCTTAAGAATAAAATCTTAATACTTTAAGTACACAGCACTACCAGGAGACTTAATATGGTACATCTGAGACATTTCTTTATTAATTTAATAAACCTATTATAGCCTTTGTATTTCATTACTTCATGCCTGCAAGAAAGGAACTGAGCTTTTAGAATGGTGCTTTTTTGCTGTCTGTGGCCCATGTGTTCTGTGCTCATGGATCTAAAAGATCAATGTTTGGCAGGCAAGAAAATTAGAATCCTTGTAGCTCAGTATTTAGAGGGCCAGCTCTTTACCAGCATAGTAGTTGAAAGCAGACAAACCCTAAAAATCTTGAGGACTATTGCTTAAGAATGCTTGATAAACATCACAAACCGAGGAGGAGGTAGCAGATAGGAACATTAAGTCTGCTTCCTAACTGTTAAATCATTAAGGCTAAAACCAATTAAACCCTACACCACTGCTTATTAGGTTTAATTTCCTCTTTAAAATTTGCAAGTTTGAGCTTACCAGATCTAAAGGGAAGACACCAAGTCAAATCAGGGATTTAAGCTGTTTTCCTGTACAGTTAGCTGACACAGCCAGCCATGTACTATTTTAACATTTATATAAAGAATACAAAAATTTTGAGTGGAAAGTACCTATGGCAGGAAAGGGCTAAAGGAGCAGAAAAAATCCTACCCACAGCAGATGTTCAGAGTACTTTTCTGAAATTTTGGCATCTTACTCAAGGGTATACATTAGATACTTTCATCCTCAGTACTCAGAAGTTGGAGTCCTAAAGTACAGGAAGAGATTATCTGGATTCCAGACTGTTGCAGCCTGAGAGAAATTAAACAGAGATTTTAGTGGTCCTACTCACGACACATCAGGGTTATCTTTGCCCTGTATGTAGCAGATGATGCAATACTTCTGGACCCAGAAGGAAAATGAATGGAAAACCAGAAAGTTAGCAGGCTAGTAAAAAAAAAAGCCCATCTGAGAGTGCACTGATCCACTTTGCACTCATGTCTTGGAATACAAATTTTTATTCCAATAACTGAGTAATATAAAGTACATAATAAGTGTCAGTCCAAGTACAAGGACTAATCCTTTGATTCAGGCACTACCAACCTAAGGACAACCTGAAAAAGATTGTTTGGTGCCTCAGAGAGTTTCCTGCCATCACACAGCATTTGTGAGCCAGGTATGGAAAGTTTAAGTAGCTGGTTGTAGTAGCTGTAGTTGATTTTTACAGAAAAACCATAGGTTTTGTACAGAACCACTGGAAGTCTTGATGATTTTAACTGAATTATGTGGTCTAGGGATCAGTATTATCTCTGGGGCTCCTCTTTACTCAACAAGCTTTCCCACATTCAGATTAATTTTTTTTTCCTGCTTAAAACCAGTTGATTTTCATAGAAAGATATCTTTGTTTTAATAACTCTTCCAGAATTATGTGATTAAGCTTAAAGAACTATGTGTTTAAACAGATGTACAGATCTATCTGGAATCAGTCACCTAAGTCTAATAAGTTTTATTATCCCCATACTTTATCTAAACATACCAAGAAACAATGGAACTCATTTGATTGCTCGAGAAGAGAGGAAACTGAATGGGCAGAATCTGAAATATTCTTTTCATTCCTAGCTTGATGCTGTTTCCAAATACTTATAGCTAGTTTGTGCCTTAAAATACAATATCTGTTGGAAACACATCTAAAACTCAATGGCAGATCACAGTATTAAGACTTTCTCACTGAAAAGGAAAACCTGGTCTAATTGCAGAAATTCCTGTATAACTGAGCTGCAGAGTTAGGAGAGAAGTTAGATCACAGAACTTGACCTAAGATTTATTCTTTAAACAAGACAAAATTGTTACCCAGTGTAGCTCCCCTTTATTTTTGTCTTCTAATGGTAAATAATTATTTCTTGGTATTTCTTGAATCTGGTTATTCAGTTTTCAAAGAGTCCCTGCAAAGCTCCAGGGGAAGATGCATGTTGTTTTCTAATGTTTTATTCAAATGTTTCTATATATATAAAAAAAAAAAAAAGTATTTTGGTCTTGAAAGCTAGTGGCTCAGATAGTTTTCTTGACTTTGCTGTGTCTTGGTCCAATTCAGCAGTTGAAAATAAGGTCCAGAGATAAGTACAACTTCTAACATCAGCTCAGACTCTTCATTCTTCACAGAGAGTAGTTAGTGTTTATTGATATAAATAATCTTAACTGATTCAATTATGGGAGCAGGGAAATCTATATCCTATGCTTCCTTCCATATTTACAGATGACATCAAGTAGCAGAAAAGCTTTCTAATGATCAATAAGGCTCATTTAAACTTGCTGATTACATTTCTACATTTTCCCATCAAAGAGGTTTAAAATAAATATCTTAACTCAAGCTTCTAAATTAATTCAAAATAATTCTGTCTGCTCAAGAAAGCATTAGAAGTCCTGTTATTGTAATGGTTGGATATATTAGTGAGTTCATGGCCAGTGAATAAATCATCAAAGAATTGAAGGGGATGTAGATCACAGTAGTGGACATGTCATTTAACATGGGTTTTAAAAGGCTGTGCATGCATTCATGCTTTTAACAGATGTAATTGTTGATGGGTAAATGTAGATTTTACACTAAATGTAGTGTAAAAAAATCAGAATATCTAGCAGTTTTTAACTGCTTTTTATATATTTTAAACCTTAACTTTAATAATTTTTCATATATCTGAGTGTACTGATGATAATGGGTATGCCTTTCAGCTAATCATATTAACATTTTCTAATATTGACCAGTTTCTCAGCATCAAGTATATTTATGCATTTCCATCACATTTCAGCAGCTTTTTTCAGAAGTTACTGTGGTGAATCCACTGTTAGAACAGATGGGGCAGCAAATGAGAACAACTGTCCCAACTTAGAGAGGCCTGGGAGTTACCACAGGTATCTCACAGGTTTTCTCAGTCTGTACATGAAGTTCTGTACAATCCACCACCACTGTAGTAGTGCTGAAGAAGGTCCTGCCACACTCTTTCCTTCAATTCTGCAACTTACATGGAAATAAAATGGCACTTGTAAAGACATCCTCAGAAATAGCCTTTCATCTGTTTCTGCAACATCTGAGCTGGTAAACCATTCTATTGGGGGAGATGAGGCTATCAGAAGTTTTAGGAGTGGTCATGCAGGTATTATCACTTATGCATAAAGTCTTACTCTTGGGTTAAAGTATCTCTAAGTCCTTGTATATTTTTAAATACTGCCCACAAGTGGAGTGTGTTGTCTCAAGTGAGAAAACATCTTCTGTCATTTTTGAATACTGAGTGGCAAAATGAAATGGAATAGGGATAGAGTGCTTTTTCTCTCTGAAGGTGTGCAGCTGATGTAACTCTTCTGAGGTAAAAAATATTCTTCTTTAACTGCCAAAAAATAAGTTACAATACAAAATCTTTCTTACTCCATTTTGTTCAAGAAGTAAAAGAAAATATCTTGCTTTAACTGTGAATCTGTTAAGGGCAAATGCAAGATACTTTTCTTGTTGCTAAACTGATGCATATCATAACCAGTATTAGTCAGTTTTCCAAACAGCTGTTTATTACAGGTGTCCATGTTTCAGCAGGCCCCCACACCAAATATAACATCATGTAATTTATGTAAAGTAAAAGTAACTTTCTGTCTTTACCATACTCCCATTTTCTTTCCTCTTCCACTTCTCCATGAAAGGAGAGCTAGAATGAATTAATCCTGGCACTATCTCCTTTACTTATGCAGAGATCAATGCTACTCATTTTCCATTTCTTTAAAATATGGAATAATACTCATTTTGCAAATACAAAGCCCTGAAAATCAAGTCTAAGTTGTTTGTATGTTTGCTGCAATCACAGCAGATTGCAAGCCCACCATCCTAAAACACAGTAAACTCTTTTAGAATACACAAACTTTTCTGTAGCTGTATGTTGTATGAGGAACTAATAAATACATTAAAGTAACTAATCTCAAAGAGATGTATTTATTTGCAGCGTTTTATTTTTGTTGATTATTTTTTACAAGACTGCAATTAGCAGCTTTACAGGGAAATCATACTTTTCCTCAGAAACAATTTCAGCTACACCCTTTTCATCTCTTAGAGCACCCCTATGTGACAACCAACTCAGCAAGGAGTTCAGGGAACTGCAGTCCTCTCAACTTCTATTGTTCAGTTCTTTGGTTCTCTTCTCTTGCTTTCTTCTTATGAAGGGAAATCAGAGCCAAAAAAAGTCAAAAGAGACTGAACAAGCTTAGTAAACATGCACAGTGTCCTGGGGTGACTTCATGATGCTTGCATCCCCAATTGTCTGTTCTGTTTATGCAGGATATTAAGTTCTGCCCCTTTAGGACTGGTTCAGAGAGCAAAGAGGGGGAGAAGAAGTGGGCAGTTTGTTTTTAGAAACGTCACTTGCTCCCCGCAATTCCCTCTCATGGACTGCATTGCTTGCAGCACAGACAGCAGCAGAGAGCTCTCCTTTGCTTTTTAGTTACTTTTTTTAATCTAGCTGAGGCAGAGAAGTTTCCCACACTGGCTTTTCCTTTTCTTGGAACTGTTCAGCCCTACTTTGGACTGAAAACCCAGAAAACCCCTGGGAGCTCATACTCTGGCCCACTGGGGCCAGGGACACATCAATTTCCAGCACAGGAGGGACTGATAAGAGACTGAGCTACACCCCACAAAAAGGAATTTGCCACCTCTTCAGAACAATGAGAGGTTCTATTGTGTAATATTATTAATTTTTTTCATTTGTGAGTACTTTGCTTGTTAAATAAACAGTTCTTTTCCACTTTTCTCAAAGGAGGTTTTACTTCCTGAACTGATGGAGGGAGGGGTGGGCTTGAATTTTCCTTCTAGAAAAGACCACTTCAGAAGTTTCCTCCCAAAATTTGTCCTAAACCAGGACACATAGCAAATGAATAATTTCTTAGTGGGAAAAAGAACAGAAGGTTCTCCCTTCATTTACTACATCAACTTTTAACAGAAATAAATCACTCCTAACAGTAGGGAAGAAGTCAGGACCAAGCTATAATCAGTTGGGATGGAGAAAAAGGCCAAGAGTTAAGAAAGGAGCTATAAATCTTGGACATTGAAGCCCAAATTTCCTACCTGAACTTTCACAAACAAGCAATTTACTATGGATGATGTAGCTTTTTGTTGATATCTAAGACAAAAAAGATGAACTCGGCTTCAGGTTTCATATGTACCTATAGCAAAACATCAAATGCTCATTAAAAAAAATCCTGATTCTGCTTTCTCATCCTGTAGATTTTTGCACTCTAGATTCAAGGAGTATAATCACTAAAAGACCCCTGTAGGACCATGTGTTACTCTCAAGCAGTTACACCTTCCAAAAGAGAAGTGTCTGCATTTTATCAATAAGAAAAAAGTTTTACAGTCTATATATGAGCATCCCAGGGAGCATTTCAAGGCAGCACTGGAAATCAATTATATTGGAAGAATTTAGTTAATTCATGTTGCTTCAGGCCAAGCACAAATGAAGATAAGCTTGTGATTGCTCAAATGCTTTAGAATTATCTTACCCATGACTTTTGAAACCTATCACAACTAAAGAAATATGGAAATCAAATACAGTTTGGTATGTAAATCAGGGGCACACAAGTAATTTCTGATAATAACAGTATTAATTTGTGTCCAAAAATAGACATTTGTGGTATTGTCCACAAGGGTCTCAGGATGAGGGAAGAGACAAGAAAGTTGACTCCATGTATCAGAAAGCTTGATTTATTATTTTATGATATATAATATGTTAAAATTATACTAAAAGAATAGAAGAAAGGATTTCATCAGAAGGCTAAGCTAAGAATAGAAAAGGAATGAATAACAAAGGCTTGTGTCTGACTGAGACAGCTTGGACAGGTGATCTGTGATTGGCCCTTAATTGGAAACAACCAAATGAGACCAATCACAGATTCCCCCTGCTGCATTCCACAGCAGCAGATAAGAATTGTTTACAGTTTGTTCTTGAGGCCTCTCAGCTTCTCAGGAGGGAAAAATCCTAAAGAAAGGATTTTTCATAAAACATGTTGGTGACAGACATTTTATCTCTTAGTAACCTAGTAAGTCACATAGGTTGCTTGGTAATATTCCACCTTTGTTGTGCTACCATCTATAGATTTTAATTTTTTTACAATACTGAATACACAGCACCATCAGATGCAGGAAAGGCAAAGCACAAAAAAGAAATTGCCTGATCCAATGCCTGTCCAAGCCAGAGGTGGTTCCCTCTGGTGACTCATGTGGGCAGTGAACCAGACAAAAAGTATTTACTCAAAGTCATTTTACTGCATTCAATGGCAGATGGAGTTACTTGCATTTTGTGATTACAGTTACAGTTCTGTCTAGGGGATAACACTGTCTCTTGCCTACTGAGGAAAAAAAATAACTAGAAAACAAGATTACATGCAAAACATATACAAAAATTATAAAATTTTACCTCCATTTATATGTAAAAATTTCTTTAGGCATTGTGTTGCATTCTGACTTTAATGATTTTTACAGCAACTCAAGCATTAGAATCTGCTGCACATTGAAATCATCAGTAGGTACAAGGGCAAAGAAATATTGCTTCTTCTTCACCACTCTCTATTCAGAACTACATTTCTGCCACTGTTTTTTCCTGAAATTTTCATTCTAACATTTCTGAGTACATTTTTATCAATTGTCAGAGATGTCCATGGAGATTTTTAAAGAGATTCTTATATTTTGGTGATTCCAAGTGAAGCAAGTGAAGGTTTCAGAGAAAAGTCTGACACTTTAGAACTAAAGAGAGATATGCAGAATATAGAGTATTACAGCGGTTTTCTGGGGTCCCAGGATGAGGGAAGAGAAGACAACGTTGACTCCATGTATCAGAAGGCTTTGATTTATTATGATATGATATATAAGATATAAAAACTATACTAAAAGAATAAAGAGAAGGATTTCACTACAAGGCTAAGCTAAGAATAGAATAGGAATGTGTAAACTGAAGTCTTCTCAGCCTGAGACGGGCCGAACAGGGGAATTGTGATTGGCTCTTAATTGCAAACAGTCTGACGGGGCCAATCACAGATTTTCCCGTGGCATTCCACAGCAGCAGATAAGAATTGTTTAGTTTGTTCCGACTCTTCTCAGCTCTCAGGAAAGGAAAAATCCTAAGTAAAGGATTTTTCATAAAATATGTTGGCAACAATAGAGTACCAAAATGTACAGCTTCATTTTGAGAACTTTAAATAGAGAAACCTATTTAATTTCCTTTTTCTTGTTTTCAACTTGAATATAAGCCTGAGAGACAGTTTGCAGAAGCTCAGGATTTTGGAACTTCTTCTTAATGTTGAAGTATATCTGTCCCTTCCGGTATTAAAAAAATTAAAAATTAAAAATCAGATCTTACAAAATAGACTAACCTTTCAAGACATCTTTGGGGAAAAAACTAATTTATTTAAGTTACATTCAAAAAAAAAAAGGCCATCTTACCTATTTTTATAGGTGGTCTGTTATGTCCAATTTTCAAGTTCGCATGTCACAGCTCAGCAAAATCTAACCTAACCTGTCCTAACCTGGACAATCAGTGTTTTGATCTGTGTTCCTGACAAGCAAAGCAGGTGCATTTACTGTGAAATTCAGATTTTCAGTAATTCACAGAATTACTGTGAAAATCAGATTCTGGACTTGAATAAATATCCTTAAATGGAACACCAATATCTATGGCAAAACAAACTCATTAATTCTCTCTTTGTGTTTCAGAAACTCCTGCAGGGCAGTGTCTCATCAACTGCAAAGAGGTGCACAACACTAACAGCAATGTAATTGTGATTGAATAAGCAAAGTATTTTTCTCTATGATTTTCAATTCTTATAAAAGTATTTGTACTTAGATCAATATGTATGTTTTTGTGAAGGCAAACATTTTCAGCTTGGTAGCATGTAATTTACTGGGTATGTTGGGTTAACTGAATGTGATGGGCCACAGCTGGTCTGTGTGTCACAAGGCAGTATATCCATAATGTGGAGATATACATATATATATACATACATATATATATATATATATATATATATATATATATATATAAACATGGTGTTTGATACTGCACTCTGCAGAGAGACATGGGAATGGAAGGAGAGGAGACTAGAACAAAAGGAACAATGGAACAGAGTAGCTCTCAAGACAGCACTCTTGCCTACATCATGGGGCAGAAATTGTTCTAACCATAAATAAAAATGGGACAGTGTTGTCCCAATGACTGAGTGAACATATTCCAGGGAAAAATAACTTGGGCATGGTTGTCGAACCTAAAAGTCATGTAAATTGGAATTCAACAGGCATCTGTAAGTCATGCAAAAATATCTCAGGAATGCATTTGTCATATGCCCTAATCTACACTATTCAGCATTCAGTGTTACCTTAGGAACACTTCAGGATATCCATGTTAAGAAAATATACTGCAGAATGTAGAAATTTTCACATTATCTATTTCAATTTTTGTGTATTTATTTTTTGTTTCCTACAGAATTTTCAATTGGGAACCACCTGAAATACTCCACTGACTATTCTGACCTTGCTTTTGACATTGATTTAGATGTTGATGTACTACCTGCAATTATGGAGGAAATACAGTAAGAAAAATAATTCAGCTCTTGAGGTGGGACTGAGTTTTGTCCTCTCAAACGAATTTTAAATTAATCTCTTGTCACACACCAAAAAATAATTTCAAACAACAGGCCTTCCAGATATAGCTATTGAATTGCTGTCAAAACCTATTAAACCATCTACTCAAAGATCCCACTGCAGATATTTTAGTGAATTTTTACTTGGGGAAGAAAAGGAATTGAAAATTCCACTGAGGAAATGTCCACTCTGATTATAGATTTTCTGTCAGGGCAAATAATTTCAATATGCAATTAAAACTCATGGTTAAAATTTAGCATGTTTTACTCCTCTTCTTGAACTTGAAAACCAGTATGTGATTGCAGTATGGGAGGCTAATGTAGTTATATATTTTTATTTTCTCTTTTTTATTTACATAAAGCAAAAATAGTTTCTTTAAAATGTGCTAGTACTGTGTAGGTAGCTTTAGAGTTACAGAAAGAATAGATTCTAGCTGTAAAATAATATTAAGGCTAGTGAATTAAAACAAAATGGACTATACTCATTGATAGAAATTATTTGTGAAAGTTTAGCACCTTGACTGTCCCCAGATTTTTGAAGCTCTTAATAATTCTCTAAACCACTGGGTTTTTATTAAAAAAAGTAAATATTAAAGCATCTACATTTTCATAGAGTGGCTTGGGTTAAACATAGCAAAAACTATTATAACTGCTGTATTTTAATTACTTGAAAATTCTCACTGAAGAATAATAATGTATTCATAATTAAAATTAAACAGCTAATGTACATCATATTTTTTCAAGAACCTGAGATTCTTACAAAACACTAAGGACATATGATGTAGAGATATGTAGATGGAACACATAGATAATTACAAAACATCTAGAAAGTACAAAACATTCACTAGAATAGGTGAAGGCATCTCAAGTCTGTACATCCTGGTTTTTTGACTCTTGCTTTGAAGATCTCTATAGGTACTCATACAAAAATTGTGTATACACACATATATGAAATAGAAAACTAAGAATTCAATAGATTACTAAAATAACAATGATTTTTTCCTTACAACCTGTGTTACTGGGGAAAAGTTTGCTTATTATACAATTCACCCCTGTATGATTTCTCTGGAAGTATTTATAACCAATATTTATAACCATTATTGCTCTAAAAATAGTGTGGTATCAGAGAGGTGATATTTATTTTTTCTGGTTTCCAGCTGGTTATCTGGTTTTCCATCCCTAATACAGGTTGCAGTCAATCTTTTCTTTTGTCTTCACATGGACTCAAAGCTTTCTAATTTTGTGAAATTAGAATTGACTGTAATTATTTCCCCATTATTTCTTGCAAGATTTTTTTTAAATAGTGAATATATTGCACTTTTTTTCCCAAGAGGCAGAGGCCAGAATTATCTGATAGCTTTGCTTAATAGCACAGGCTGATCTGGAATATAAGGTATTTGTCTAAAAAAGGGAAAATTTCATCTATTTTGAACTCTTTCACCATATGTCGATACTCCATGTAGTTTGTCTCCAGAATAGATTCTACTCCATGTAGTTAATCTCTGGAATAGATTCTATACTTTTAATACATGAAGTTTTACCCATACTTCCCCAGTGGTTTTTAAAGTTTTTCTTAAAAAAAAAAAAAAAGTTTTCTAATAGAAGTGCCTAGCTCAGGTCAGCAAAACCTAATGAACTCAGGAGAATACATCCTACTGAAAGTCAATGGGATTTAGACTGCATCTATATTTCAGACTGCAAGGACAGGGAGAAGAAAAGCTACTGTAATGTATATTTGTGATTTTACTGTAAAGTATTAGTCAAGGTTAATAGGTAACAATTAAGCTTAACTCCATCCTTCTCCCCTGTTGGACTTCTAGACTTGGAAATTAACTGAGTCAGCCTCATTTCGTTCAGCTGCTGAAGTCCAGATTTGATTTGTGTGGCTAAAGTAATAAGTCTCTATAGACACACACTGAAATCAACAAATGCAGGGAGATCAATACTTAAAATAGTTGCTAGATTTTGAATATCAAGCAATAGAACTTTTACTAATAAAAGTGCTGTTTTGATCGATCTTTCCCTTCATGGAGCATAGATTGTTCTGGTTTTGCTTATTCGTAATTTTCTGTGTCTGATTCTAGAGAGGTAAAGTAGAATTTTAAAAAGTATAACAGACAGGTTGTGGACTGAACTTCATCAGAGAAGAAAATATGCCATTAGCCATTGTTAGTGAATTTCCCTTATTTTTCTACTATAATCATACTTTCAAACTGATGAGAGGGAAACCAAAGCTGACATATTTTCTCTCTTTGGAGCAGTTGTTTTCAATGATGAAACCAAACTGGCCCTGGAAGGGTTGATGGCTTTGTTTAAATAATGATCTCAGAAAGAAGTTACTTGACACCCCCTCCTAACCAGGTACTTTTAGATACAAAGTAATACTGAGGGGAAAAAAAAACAAACACAAAACCAAAACCAGAAATCAAACAAAAAAAACAAAACCAAAAACCCCCAAATCAAACCAATCAAAAACAAACCAAAGCAGAAAAACAGCTCAGCAAGAAAAAGTAAAGAATTTATGTTAAAGTAAGAAAAAATATAATTAGGCAAGAAAACAGCAGCATTTATCAACCTAGGAAATGTTAGTGGTAGCAGACCTTCTATATCTCAACAAATTTAGTACAGGTACCAACTTGTCAGCTATGAAGTCAGTATAAAACATAAGGCAAGGTATCTTTTTCCTCTATATAAGTCTCTCACAGGTGTCCATATGACATAATTTTCCCATAAAGATTTAATTACTTCATCTCAGAGGTAATATTACCGTGAGAAAGTTACAAAGTATAAACATTTTAAGACTGGGGGATATATTTGATCTCATCTGCAATCTGACCTTATTTGAAGTGATCAGCTAATGAAAACATGGCAACCTTCAGATAGATTTCTGTACTTCTCCCTTCTGCAACTGCAGAAAATGTCTAAACTGCATAAATGCACATCTGAATACGGAAATATATACTTACTTACTAGTTTATAAAAATTTACAAGTTCTGCTTCTCAAGCTTTAAGATTGAAGAGCCTGTAAATTTCATAAATAGCATAAGGAATTTACATATCAGGAGATTCACCACTTAAGAAACTGCAAGAAGTTGTAAACTCCATAAACCAAAGGAACACAATGAGAGAGAGGAAAAGAGTGAGAGAAAGAAGGAAGGAGGAGGGGAAGGGGGAAAGCATGGCTGAGGAGACAGAGGAAAGGTGGCAGGGGAGGAAATAACACAGCTTTTGTTTTGCAGAGCTGAAATTACATATACTTCAAGAGAGTATATCTGTACCACCTTTTTCCTCTGATTTTCTTGCTTTTATTGGTGATGCTGAAGGAAGATGAGGATTGTCTTCCACAGCTTCCTCACTGCCACTAATAAAATATTTTCTCTGAACATGAACAGTGTCTTGACCTTTTAAATATTCTTCTTTTCATGTAATCCATTTACTGCTCTTTCTGAAAAGCAGTCTGGACTAGAATACACAGCAACATTATTGGAGTTGAAAGAATGAAGACATATTTTATTATTTATTATTAAAAAAAGTAATCTTCTTCTGAAAAGTTTAAATGCCTTTGAAGAGAATAGAGACATGTTCAACGTGTATACGATTGTGAAGGTTTCAAAGAGAAAACCTAAAATATGTTGAATTATATTTCACTAAAATATGAATAGAATTTAAAGCAACTCTGGGATTGCCCTATTACTAGCTTTCCTTGCTCCAGAAGAAAAGATCACTAATATCAGATAAGAAATATTAAAAGATGATGTCCAGAGAAGAACTTGGATGGGATTGAACAGTGGTTGCTGGTAGAGTTGCCTGAACCCTACTTGAAACCTCATTTAAATTTGAAACTTCCAGTCTGGTTTGTGAGTTCTGACTCTGCAACATTTTCAGTTAGCCACAACTGAGCAATTTATCATACTCCTTTATTCTGAGATAAAGATGTTAGGTTTTTCTCATTTCTTCTGGATTTGTTAACCTGGACATCAGAAACACAGGGATATAAAACTTCAGTGCATAAGTGGATCACTGCACACCATAATGCCATCAGGGTACCAGAGGGAAGAAGCTCTTTTCATTTCTGAAATGGCAGAAGGATGCCAACAGTTTGCTGTGTTGGAGGCTGAGATGAGTTTAACAAGGAAAATATGGCAGAAGCATCCTGTTGTGGCTGGCTTGAAGGCTGCTGTATCCTTTGCAAGGTCTAGCTCAGAACAGGGTACTCAAGGATCCAAAGGGGTATGGGTGTCGTGCCTGTTGAGGAACAGCAGATCCCAGTTGTTCCTGTGACAGAGTCCTAGTGGCAATATTGCCCCTACCAAGGTGGCCTGGCTCCCATGACCTGATTTATCAGTTGGAGAAACAAAGAGTGAACATGTAGACTCGATCACTCTGTGGGAGTCCCATCTGATGAGTGCAAAATCTGGTGAAAGTGGGCTCTCATGGTGTGAACAAAACCCTGAGGCCATTGAGTGCTGTCATATTGAACATGCTAGAACCCCAGTGTGAAATTGAGTCTGAGACAGTGAAGTGACATGCCCCAACTGAAATTCTTTGTGAGTTTTTTCCATTTTTTTTTTTCAATTCAGTTTGCCATCACATGCACAGATGTTCAATACACCTGGAACTAGCTGCCCAATTTCTAGAGTAGCTTTACCATTTGTCATGGGCTGATCCTGACTACACTGGAACAACATAAAGGCCCTGATCACCTGCCACTGATGCCATACTGTGGGCAAAGCAGTAAAAGAAATATTTGAGAAAAGCCAAAAAACAACCCAAATTTATTTTGAAGCTGGTTTAGCCATTAAAAACCCCATACGGAGTGAAAGGACCTGCACAGAAGATCCAGATTTTGGATATGAAATGACAGTAGTGGTGTAATTACATGCCACTGGATGGGATCAACAAGAGAACAACTGTATTCCAATCCAAATGGTTTCCTAAGCTTTGTGGGTTTCTGGAGAACTCATATTCCATTTTCCAGTCAGCTTGTGAGACCTCTCTGCCTAATGACTCAAAATAAAATCTAATTTAAGTGAGACCCTAGGCAGAAACAAGACTTTGAATGGGCCAAATAGTAGAGATTGTGCAGTAGCCCTGTGGCAAGTCCATAGAGCACCAGCCAGGAGGAACATTCTCCATATCACAGCTGGGGAGCATGGCCTCATCCAGAGCTTGTGGCAGGAAACACTCAGAGACTCAAGGTCAACCTCTAGGAGCTGGAAATATTAAAGATCCAAGGTCAACTTTTTCCTGAATGCTGAGGACATACCTGCAGCATGTATGAGAGCTGAAGTTCCTTCAGGAGCAATTGCTTTGAAGCACAGATCTTCTGGGCATTTTGGTTGCCTTTGTTGTGATGGAGGTTCAAAGGAAGGGTCCCTTCTGCATATACATCCAAAGCTACAGACTGAGCAGCTAGCACTGATCACACTGCAGGCTTAAATGGAGAACTACAGCTACCCAGGAATTGTGGAAGCAATCATGGACTGGCCAGAAGGCAGCGGGTTTGAAGCATCACCTGAGGATGTGAATCATGCCCCAGAGGCCCTGCCATTTGATGAATTACCAGAAAATGAAAAGCAATATGTTCTGCTTACTGCTTTATCCTGCTGCTTTCTGCAAACCCATAAGAAGAGTAAAGCTGCTGTGTGCAGTCAAACATTAGCAGTCACAGTTTCTCCTGAAGGAAAATACAAATTCAGTCTGCAGAAGAAGAATGAGGAGATGGTTTTATCTGGCTTCAAAGGGGATCATTGCTTATAGACTGGATGGGCATTGGTCTATTTGTGGAAATTGCTGAATGATTGTTTTTCCATCACTTGTATTTTTTTTTTTTTTTTACTCTCTTCTTCACCTTTTAAACTGTCCTTGTCACCTATTAAAGTGCTTTTAGACAAGTTTTCTCACTTTTACTCCTTCATATTCTCTCTGCTAGTTGAGTTGGGGACTGGAGGGAGGGAGTAGCTATGTGGGTGATGTTCAGGGTCAACTCACATCCCAAAGCACGTAGGTCCTTGTAAAGGACAATCTCATGTTTGGATGCCAAAGATGGAGCCATACTTTGTGTCTTTAGAGGTGTGGATGCATCCAGAGCTACAGATCTTAGTGGTACCATTCTAGCCTTTTGTTTTGTTCTGCAATTTTTGGGAAAGATTACAGCATAACTTGGTGTTTGGAGCTTGTGACTTAGAATACAATTTATTTAGATGCATGCCTCACTACCTGTGATTCTGGAAGAAGGAGTGCAGATGCTTCACGCAAGTTTAGGTTGCTTGATACAATTTAGATGTTGCAGCCTTGTGGCCTCTTCTTACTCTGGCCCAGAAGATTCTGTTTAAATTGATATGCAGACTTCACAGACAGTCAGGCAACTCTACAAAATAGAAACAAATTTTGCCATCTTATGAGGATTTCTAAATCAGGATCAAAGGATTAAAAAAGAAACAAAATTAACAAAATGTAATTGATCTACAAAATTTATTACAAGGACTTGAATTAAAGATTCATTTTAAGATGTGGAAATACTTGGTTCAGGACTAACCTCTGCCATAGAACTGCAATTTATTTTAAGCAAAGCATTTTTTCCTGTGATGGAAGCTTGTTGAAAGCAGTCTCAGCATTACCAGAGCCCATAATGAATAATTTTACCAATGTATTTGCAATGTGTTAATCTTAGGAATCCTAAAAGAAGAGGGGAAAAACAATAATCTATTTTTACAGATGGCAGTCAAATATTTGACTATTTTTTCTTGGTATCTACTTTCCTCTTACTTCTGTTTTTAATTGTCAAAGACCAGATGGAAAAAAAATCTGCAAAATTACTTCCCTTGGGAGGAGGCATTAAAGGACAATATAGAAAAGTACTGATATCAGGCATTCTAATATTCAAGACCGGTGTGACAAAGCTTACTAATGACAACAGCAATACACATACATTGATACTCTTGATATTCTTGTAGATATAGTCAGTAAATACTTTTTTAGAAGATGTTTAACTTTCCTTTCAGAAATACCACAGGCTACAGATCTAGAACAGATTTTCAGATTTACTTATTGAGATTGGTCCCATTGTTGGATTTGAATTTGAAGTTACTTGATCATTCAGAGTAGAATATATTTCACAATGCTCTTTGGACCAGTTCAACACTAGCTCTTTTATTGAAAGTTAACTATGAAGTCTGCTCAGCCACAATTCCTTGAGTCCCTTCTCTTCCAGTAGTATCTTTGCCCTGAATTACTAAAAGCTCAACAACAAAATTTTTTTTTAATATCTATCTGTTGACAAGTAAAGTCAATAGCATTTTTCCCATCACAATGCCCAAGAGAACTGTTTTTGCAGCTTCTAACTATATATATCAATTTGTGAGCATGTCACTACACCTTTAAGGTAGACTGCCTGCTTTGAGGGGTTAACATTTAGCCCTGGGTAACTCCAGGCTGCAGCTGCCTGAAACTGGCCTGAGTTTCAACGTATACTATGATAAAAAATAAATGAACATTTAAAAACTGTTTTTAAAAGACACTGCCAAAATCAGAAGCAATTAAGGAAAGAAAAAATTGCTTGGAATAGTAGAAACAGAAAAGAACTGTGCTGTAAACAACAACAAAAAAGCATTTAGAAGAGGGTTCTTTTGGTACCTGACATGTGTTGTTGCAGCCACCAGCAGCTGAACTCTCCATGTCCTGAAGGCAAAGTTCTGGGCCTGTGACCAGCACATTTTTGCCATAGGAAGACAAAAAGGGGGAGGAAGAGGAAATGAAGCTCTGGGATGAAGTGAAGTGTGCCCATAGCTGACAGGAGAGTCAGCTGCCTCTCCCAGGCTCTGGCACAGATGAGGCAAGTGGGAAAAGCTGCTGCCCTTTTGGCACCTGCCCTTGGCAAGCTGCTGTGCTGAGAACAGATGACTGCCTGAAGCTGGCCCTGCTGTTTGGCTGTTTGCACCCTTTGTGTGTTCTCTGCTGCAGAAAGTTCAAGGCAAGAGAATCAGACCAATTTACAGTGACACACTGGTAGAATTTGCAAACAGCTCTTCAGCAGAGACTGAACTCCCATTTTATTTATATCAATGTAAGTTTTACAGATGATTTCAGTTGAAGAGCCAAGCCATCACTGAGCACTATTGAGAGTCCAACTTTAACACATGGGTCTTAATTAATAAAGTAAAGACAATTCTTACAGTCTGAGGACTTTGGCCAAACAATGAACTGAATTTCATAGGGAACTTTTGGGGAAGCTTTGATTGAATGAGGTCATGAATTAAGTGATGTTCATTCAATCTGTTACTGTAGTGATGATTCATATGCAAATTGTGCTGTGTGGTGTTTTTAAGGGAAACCCAAACTGATTTAGTTAGTTAAAGCTGTTTTTTACTGTATTTAGTTTATTATTTTGAAGACATCATAGCAAAATGACCAGGAGTGTACTCACATGGTGAAAACTGGGAAGGTTTTTTTGCAGGTGCCTTCATAAATTAATTTCTTGCCAGTACTAATATTAAGTAATTATTAAAAGCTTAAAAGCAAATAAAAAGTATACTTAACCAGAAGCACATTTTTAACTTCATAAAGTAAGGAGAACCTGGGAGCAAAAGGCAGAAAAGAAAATTCTCTGTTGCACTCTCTTTTTATTTTACTTAGCTGGTCTCAATTTTACCTTCAGAAAGATGAGCAATAACATATAATATGTCTAGACTTAGACATTTTTTATACACTCAAGATGTACAACCAACCCCTGAAATCATAATTTCCACTGCAGTTATAAAACCAAGAGCACCTGAAACTGGGAGAAACTATTACAGTACAAATGTAGGCAGACAGGAGTGACATAGCCTAGGAAGAATAGCCCAACCCTGGCTAATTACAAGTGAGCATCTCCAGTACTGCTTGAAGCAGCCAGGGTAAGCTGTGCTATTTTTTCTAGCTCAAAAGTGCAACTTGACACTTGACACATATTACATGGGCTAGCTTCAAGTTTTAGTAGGTGCTGTGCTTATTTTTCAGCTGTGTTTCAGAGATTCCTTTATGCCTGTCCTGGGTTCTTCTGACTCCTATATTTTTTATTTTCTTTAAACAGAAGTAGCATTTCAGGAAAAGTCTGAAGGAATTCCTTTGGCCAGTGTTTCTGAATTCTGTAGCTCAGCACAGACAGCTGGGTCATCATACAACCTCTCTGATGAAGGTTTTCCAGTGTGAATGTTTCTGCTGAAAATTCCTGATTCTTCTCCCAGGATCAGAGAATTTCTGAAAGCTTCCTCCTTACAGTTAATTTATTTTTGCTTCCTAAGATCTGTTTTTTACTTTTCATTATTCTTCCAATTTCTTTGTTAAAAATTTCACATATTGCCTTGGAGTCTATCTATTAAGTCAAAACTTGTATTTTTATCTAGTGAAAAAGCAAAAATCAGAAAAATTAAAGCTGTCCTTGCTTTGAATGCTGGAGTCAGTCCTCAATTCACAGAGGTCACTGTAAATACTTTTAAATCCCAGACAGTTGATCTGTACAATGAAATCTATTTCTACTGTAATTCTTGTTCTTAATTTCAAAGCTAATAGGAATCGTCTACAGACTTTATCTCTCTACCCTGTACTACTTGATTTGCCTACAATAATAATTTCATTCTTTTTCAGTAAATGCTTTCAGAATCAGGGTCCTTCTATAAAGTGAAAAGCTAGATGTACCTGCTACAAGCCATTCCCGCTTGTAAATTTTTCTTCCTTCACTACTAAGATCCCCAAACTCTCTTCACTCTATAGAATATACCCAGTGGCAGAAATAACATTTCAAATGAGCCTTAAGTACAAATGTGTTAACCACATAATAAAATTCATTTCTGTATCAAGTTCAAGTTTAGTTATTTCTTAAAATATAAGAGAAAAAAAAAAAAAATTTACTGATGTACCATAAGTAAAGCAGCCCTGTTGAGGGACTCCATAAAGAATAGAATGGGCTCATGCTCCATTTAATTATCCCTCAGCAGTGCTCTTTCAGTCTTTGTCATGTAGCAACAAACTGGAGTTTATTGAAAATAGATAATGTCAGCCAGGGTGGATCTGCAGAGCTGTGTGCAGTAGTCAAGAGTGTGTCTGCATTATTTTTGTTCTCCACATGCAGCCCCAGTAATGATTAGGAATGAAGGGGAGGTGCTCTTCCTGCTCTCAGTCCTCTTCACACTTGTTCCTGCACCTATCACCTGTTACCTGTAAATACAGTACATCATCACCTCAGTAAATCACTGCACAATACAGGGGATCATCACCTCTCTCAAACTGTTTTATTTCTTCAAAGTTCTCAGGCACTCAGAACTTAAACAAGGACAAGTAAATAATATGCCTCTAATACTTAATTGTGCCACTCCTGCCTGCACCCACAGGTGCCTTCTGTCCCTTGTGATTTTTTCAGGGTATTTCTGCCCCATCCATTACTGTATTTTACATATGATATACAGCCCTCCCTTGCCCACTCTTCCCCAAGCTGTTCTCCTTCCCTCTTTGTGAGTGAAATTCATTGCTGTTGCTGTTACTTCATGGACTACTTTGGTAATCTAGATCTCATTTGTGGTCCTGGGAAACCTAAGAAATCCCACAACTGAATGAGAAAAGGCCACTAACAAGAGACATTAAGGTGTTTACAGATGGCTGTAAATACCCTGGGTACAGAGGAATATTTACTATTGTTAATGTGTAGCGAGATATTAAAAAAACTCAGTGTTTACCTTCATCCTTAGCTGCTCACACCTCTAAATGACCTGTGCTGTGTAATGGAAAAACTGTGTCATCCAGGTTCCAGTTCCACATGAATCTCCATAGTAAAGAAAACAAGCAGTCCGATTGGATTTAGGAAAGAGGAAAAAGTTATAATGTTTTAGAATTATACAATTCTATAAGAATTATAGTTTATAATGTTTTAGATAATAGAATTGTTTTATAATGTTTTAGATATAGAATTATGTAATTCTATAAGAATTATACTTTATAATGCTTTAGAATTGCTACACAGAGAGTGTAACAAGTGGGCCCTCGTTTTCTCTATGTCATGCATTACATTTCTGTAATGAATCAGAAGGAAAGTAGTTCTCACAGTTATTTTTACACTTTTCACAAACTAGAAGCAGTTTCATATTTTAATGCTATCAGATACATCATTAGTTTCAGAATCTGTCAATGGAAATATTTACAAGTTTTTTCATCTCCAGTGTTCAATTTTATTAGTGAGTACTTTTGTAATAAAAATAAAGTAATACGTTAATTGCGAATAAATCTCAGGTGTTTACAGCATGTCACACCATGCAACTCTATTAAGCTGATTGCTACAGAATACATCTTTAAAGCATAAGGTGTGTAAACATCTGTAATTTATAATATAATCCTATAGTAGTTATTAGAAGTTGAAAATGCAAGGTAAAGTGGTCCCAGTTTTACCTGAAGTCCTTGCCCGTGTAAAAGTTTGAGAAGTGCCCTCCTATGGTTGGGAATCTTTCATGCTTGATTTTTGTTGAAGATCTGGAAGTCATAAAGCAGGCAGTGCAGGTACTTATCAAGGGAAGCTTTGCATTCTATAACATTTAGTAAGAGAACAGCATGATCCCTTATTGGTTCTAACTTCTAAAATTAGCAAGGATTACCATATTAGGCAACACTAAAAGTGGTATTTAGCAGTTATGGTAATGCTTCAAATTCAGTGACAAGTTTTGATATTTTAAGGGAGCCAAGTCTATCTTCATGAAATACCAGTATAGTGAGGTAATCCCACTGTTTGGCCCAGGATTGGCTGCAGTCAAGAGGAATGATGGTCTCCCCTCTCCATTCATGTGACAGATTCATCTGAAGACAAGCCCTGGATCACCCATCCTCCAGACATAAGCTTTTGCAAGCCTTCATGGAAGGGGATGTCTCAGAATAAGAGAGAAGGGACAGAGGACAACATTTGGCACTAATGATATTCTGGCTCCCCTATCAGGAAGATCTGCAGAAGAGTTGAATATATGGACTCTCCAGTATAGCCCCAGCATGGTATCTTCTGTAGTGAGCCTTACTGACAGTCTCTGACAACTGCATTTGAAGTAAAACTTATAAGAATTGTTCAGTGGGTAGCTATTGGAAGAAAAACCCCAAACAAACACTGACACACTCTCAGGGATACAAGAGATATGTTGGAATAAGAGAACACAAAAGGCATGCTGTTGCAAAAGATTACACTGCTAGAACCAAAGATAATAGCAGCACAAAGACAGAGCACTTCCTCTCTGTCAGCTGAAGAGATCTGATGAAACCCTAGAATTGCTGTCATGCTGCCATCCTATTGATTACAGAGAAGCTCATGCTGGTACTTCTTCTCAAGGCACATTGACTTGAGCACAACATTGTCCTAACTTGGCTGTTGGTTTGCTGATGAGACATCAAGGAAGGTCTTACTGGTAAACAGGCAGAACATGGGTATGTCTGCAGGTGCTTCAACATATAAAGCAACCCCTGCTATTCCCTTGGTAGAAACCATCCCTCCCTGAGCTTCACTTTACTCATTTTCATAATTTAAGGCCATTTAAATGTAATTAAAATGTCCAAATTAATGAGCAGTAACCAACAATGAGAAATTTTTCTTTTACTGTGTGTACTCAACAGAAGGGGCAGGCAGAGAAATATGATGTCAGGATAAAAGGAAATCAGAGAGTTCACTGCAGTAATCTGTCACTGGTAGTAATTGTGCCATAAAAGTAAAGTGTTTATTTTTAGTTTGATTTTTTTCTTAAAATAAATCCTGTTGGGGGAATTTACCTACAAAAGTTATTATTATATGTGTGCAGCAAATTTTTCTAATTATGCAGCTACTCATGGGAAAACTAGCTGTTACTGAAATGTAATGATATGTTTGTAAAAACAAGATTTATGTTATTTTCCTAAAATATACGTCATTGCTGACATTTTAATTCTGTAATTCCTCCTTAGACTTCTAATTTCAATACTGTTTCTATATTTCAAAATAAAATTGCTATGATATTTCTAAAAACAACAATAATAAATACATTTTGTGATCATACAAAACAGGTCTACCTATTCTGAGCAGAGTGGTAATACATGAACCACAGCATAAAACAGATATGGAAATAATATGAAAATTGCCTGTCTGGATAATACTGAAAAAATACAGATTTTGACTGTGGAGAAATTGTTCCCCACAGGGGAGATCAGGAATAGCTTTTTAGTTTAGAAACTGAGTGAAGGTATCAGGTGATGTGCAGGTGGTTTTGCTAAACCCTTAAAAATAGACAATGAGGTCTTCAGGCTCTGGGTGCCAGAATTTTTTTCCATGTAAAGGGCAGACTATCTTTCTGAGCTGGAAAACATAAAAGGAAGCTCTTTGAGAGCAATATTCTCCATGGGCAATAACAGAGCACTTCTGAGCCTAGGCAGTAATTAACAAGCACCACTGCCTGCTTCTGCAGTAGGAGGTTTCATTGCCTGCACATCACTGAGCTGTCTGGATCTGCAAATTATGCTCAACCTGGGACCTCCAAAATAACTTTAATGTGATCTTGCAAAACATTGAAGTGATTAAATTCTATTTCCACGAAATAATGGCAAGTATAAACCAATGTTCTTTTTTTAAAGAAAAAAGGAAAATTTCTTTTCAAAATGAGCTTTTGAATTCTACATGAAGTGCAAAAAAAATCCCAAAACCAATCCACCAGAAAACAGTGGTTGGAAAAGAGAATTATCATTTTCCCTAACTCATGTACTCACAAAACCCAAAATGCTATTCTGAAGCATTAAATCATTGCTTTCAGTGTTTTTTATCACCTTTTGTTTCCTGCATAAATGCATTCTTTCATTCTACTTAGTAAACAACTTGGGTTTTATTCAAGAAAGCAGGATATTACCACCTTCTTTATATTCTGTGGGAGTCCTTTCCTGTTGCCTTAGACTTATTAAATTACTGCAGAATAGTTTATATATGTTTTTAGGAATTTTTTATATATGGATGTAACTTAATTTTTTTTCACTTGTTAGATTGCTCAGTACAAGTAGGCAGCTGTTCAAGCTCTCCCAAGGTATGCTTTCCTTCTAAACTTCACACCCTTTTCCAGCATCTTCTGAACAAAAACAGCTTAAGGGGAGAGCAGTCAGGGCAGTCAGAAACCAGAGGGAGACACAGGCCAAGGCAGATAACAATGTGAGTCATGCAGCATGTGGGGTGATGAGCAAAAACTTCTGCTGCAGGTACTGGCAGAGTCCCCAGGAATCTAAAGCTCTATCCAAACATTCATTACCTATATTAAGCAATGCCCAGGCCAGAGTTTTGTACAACAGTTTTTGCAGCTTTCCCAGTTCTGGTATGAATAAATACATCATCATCTTTTGCTGAGCTACGTGTGTATACTCATCTGGAGATGGATTTATGTTTCTGTGTAAATCACTACGAAGAAGCAGAAATTATAGATCAAAATTTGTGATCTTCTGTTTATAAATAACAGATTCGATCTTAGAGAACATGCAGTAAGCCATTACCTCCCCTTCTACATGCAAACATGGATAGAGTAGAATTTTGATTTTGTGGAGCTAACACATCCTTGCAGATGTTGCAAGTTAGCAAGTCCTAGCAGACTTGTAAATGGCTAAGAGAGACCACAAACTTTTTATCAGCTCAAATTAAATCTGCACTTCTGTGGTCTGAGTGATAAAGCTGCATTATTTCTAAATTTGAGGGTAATAAATTGATTTGATTGTCCTGCACTTCCTAATGCTTGCTCATCTACTAATGAAAAAATAGAGCCATTAATATTCCCTGCCTGTGAAACAGCTGTTTGGCTGGGAGAGGGTTATGGAGAAGGCAGAAGAATCACAGCACATGGAGCTGTTGTCTGAGGATTTGAAAGTCTCTCTGAAACCATATGATAGCAGGGAAGTAGCTTGGAGGAGCTGTGGATGAAAACTCTTCTCTCAGAAAATTATGTGGCTGAAATAAAATAAAATGTGGTAATCCTGACTGGATTACTCATTTTATACAAATATCACTAATCCTTTTTGCATTTTAATCAAACAGTAGGTTCTATATTTGCTACAAATTTGTACAGCTCACTCCACAATGTATGGTGCATACCAAAGATGAGGCCTACAGATGCTAGAGGAAATCATAAAATAAAACACCATAAAAATAAGAATAATAAAAAACCAATAAAATAAAATAAAAAAAAAGTTTTCTGTAAAAATAGAATAAACAGAACTTTTATTTAAGTTTTTCTTTTGAATATTTTTTGTTCTGTCAAGACAGTACATTTCAGACATTCCTGAAGTTAAGACCAATAATCTGAAATATTACTAGGAAACATTAGTCCCAATATTACATATATTGTCACTGGTACTGATTTTTAATATATAAACTAATGTGTTATGTTTTAACATTAATGAACATGTTGCACTAAATTCTGTGGCTAGAAAAGTCTTCTCTGGGGAGAAGGGAATGAGATTTTTTGTAATAATTCAGATTATGAGTGTGTTTTCCCAAATTGCTTAATTTTTGGTGGACCTATATCATGCTGAAGATTTTTCTTTGGTTTTTAAATTTATTCCCACTCCACAGATTCCATAGGGTTTTTGTTTGTTGTTTTTTTTTTCCCTTACTCCATAGCTAAATTTAGCATAAAAATTTTCCAAGGCATATAATTTTTTTTCTGAATTAATCTAATTTTAACATTGTATAAAATGCTAGTTATTGGAAAATATATGCTAAATCTTTAACATATGAAGCAGAATAAGGATGATTGAAAAAGTTGTCTTTCACTGGGCATAAGGCATATTGTTTGAAATTACAAAAAATAATTCAAATCAGAGACTGTGAAACTGGGACACTATTGCCTTTATTAAAGTACAGCCTTTGTTTATTTATAATTATATTTAACTGCATTTAATCCAATGTTATTCTACTTTGTTTTGAGCTCAAGATTGTTTATAGGAAATACTGAAATATCTGAGATGTCCTTGTGGGACAAGTGTCAATAATATCTGAAGACACATGGCAGAGAAGAAATGTGTAAGTTATGAGATAAGTTACTAAATCATTTGGATGAGAAAGAATGCTGGATGCAGTCTCCCAATTGGAGAAACTTTCTAAACACATAACTTGTTTTAGATATGAAAGGGGTTTCATTCTCCAATGTTCTTTTTTAACTCTCAGAATATCCTTTATTAATCACAAGAAACATGTAAACAGAGAGAGGGTCTCACTGAAACTCTCCAGTGCCTCTTGCACCTACAACTTGCTTTAGAATAATTGTCAGATGTAGCTGCCCTTGAGACTTTAGATACATGACAGTATATTTTTATATGGGAAGCCCTGGAATGTCACCGACATGTTTTATGAAAAATCCTTTACTTAGGATTTTTCCTCTCCTGAGAGCTGAGAGGCCTCAGGAACAAACTGTAAACAATTCTTATCTGCTGCTGTGGAATGCAACAGGGGAGGTCTGTGATTGGCCCCGTCAAACTGTTTGCAATTAAGAGCCAATCACAGATCACCTGTCCGGCCCGTCTCGGGCTGGGAGGACACATTCCTTTTTCTATTCTTAGCATAGCTTAGTAGTGAAATCCTTCTCTCTATTCCTTTAGTATAGTTTTTTATAGATTATATATCATATAATAATAAATCAAGCCTTCTGATACATGGAGTCAACTTTCTCGTCTCTTCCCTCATCATGGGACCCCTCTAAACGAAGCAACACTGGAATTAAAAAATTATCTTCTTCTTGCTTTCACTATGTCATATTTATATTAGAGATATTTTCCATACTTTGTTAGAAGATTAAAGTCTTCTTAAAATTTTAATTCTCTTTGAAGATAGGTTTTATTATGCAATTAAATTTCCAAGAATTTCATGTGTAATGCAAAGATATTTTCTTCTATTTCTTCTCTTTTCTGGTGTGCTTATGGTTCATCACTGCAGAATTTTGCAAAAAGGAAGGACAGGTTTGAGTTTCACAGTTTAAACTTTATGACTTCCCTTACTCTTACAGACAAAAGCAAAATTATTAAGGGCATACTGTACTGGAGAAGTATGGAACTAAGGACTGGCATAGAAATAACTCAACTAGTTCTAAGTGTGTCCTTGAAACTGTTTTCCACAAAAACAAATAAATGTTTCATGTTCATACCACTTTCTTTAAGATACTTTGTAGGGGCAGTGAGGGAACAAAAATTTTTATATATGAAGTGAACTCCCGTACAAAAATGTTGAAATCCACTTGAAGTAGTGATTAAAAATGTTTTAATTTTCTTTTTAAAAGAAAACTTATCCTCTTTTACCTAGCTGGCAACATCCTTCCCTCTTTTTTTTGAACTCTTACTAGGGTGAAATCTCTGACAGAAGCAATAGTGAATGTTCACACAGCTACTATATCAGAAAAAAAGTTGTGAATTCCCAAATTTTATGTTTTATATGCATTTTTATGAGATTTTGCTTTTTAACAACTAATGTATTATTCAGTGTTTCCCATCTACTATTCATTATTATCTTATTAAAATTTTCCATCTTCATATTAGGGAGCAGAAACAATAAATAAAATATGTATGTGGGAATCAGAATTTATGTCTTACTGATTAATGAATAATAATGGAAGGAGGCATCATAAAAACCACCAAGGCCTTCTAAAGAACATTCATTAAATTATTGCCTCCCTTCTCTGAAAATCTTCTTTCATCAAACCAAAATTGGGGTTTAACTATTCTGATACCCACAAGGGAAGAATACTGTAATAGATACTTTTTGCATTGTACAGAATATAAGTAACGTAATACTACATTGCATAAGTCAGCCACATAACCACATAAAAAATGTGGGAATTATTCCTAGCATTGTGTCATTTATTTTTAGGGAGGTCTGTTCCTTTTTAACCTTTACATTAGCCTATCTCAGACCCCTGCAGGGGCAATATCACTCATTCCTATTATTAGTGCAGAATATCACTCAGATCTTATTGTTTAATCATCACAGTGTTTCATGTGGGCAAAAGGAAATGTAATTAGTTCAATAACTCATGCAGAACATGCCAATACATTCTGTAACTACATAATAGAATAAAATAACTGAAAAAAATATTGCTAACCTATTTCTAGAGTTTAAACTGCTTACCAACTAATCAATTAAATACTGTATCAGTACACTGAAGAATATACAGAATAAAATAATACTCTTTGCTGAAAGCTTTTAGTGTAAAATGAAAACATTTTTCTGCTTTTAAAAAATCAAAGCAATTCCAACACTTGAAGTTGGATGTTCAGCAAACATGCTGGAGGTGATAAGAGTGAATCAACCTTTTATTTACCATAAAGAATTATCCACAGTAAATTACTGTGACTTCTTCTATCCAAGCACTGGTTGCAGTCAAAAGATAGGGATTCCAACTGGGTGGAAGAAACTTGTGAGCACAGATATCCATTTTCCAGAGCGCGGGCAAGCGCAGCCTCTGATTAAGGCTTTTGACCCTAAACATAATGTGGTATTGACATTATGAACCTTTTCCACTGGCATTAGAAGAGGATTATGGCAGGTGAAAGTACTTGCATGTAGCTAAGCTGAAATTCAACGTGTTAATGCTCAGGAACAGCACAGTAAGTAATTTGGAGAGTGTACGATGTTTCTGTTGATGTGCAACTAGCCCTCAGTAATTAATTTTAGCAATATCAATTTAGATTTGCTCACAGTCACTTGATGACTACAGCTCTAGGCAAACTCACTCTGTTGATATTTTCTCTTGGGTGCTGGATTTGTAGATGGACTTAGGAGAGGATGTACATTTAAGAATCAATTAGCGCCCTATGCAAACAGTGAGTTGGTCAATTAACTTTCTGAATACATCTTCCTGTCTGAGAGTATATTAATTTTCCTAGCTAAAAATTTTCAGTAAAATCCTACATACCATTTTCATACTGTTAAATCAAGTGGGATAGAAACATAAATCAATTGTTTATTAATATTCTGAATATCATAATTAAGGTATTAATTCTACCATGCACATGTTTGAAAGATTCTGGGCATGTTTTAAAGTTTTATTTGCATAATTTTTTCTTCATAAAGGGTTTCTAAAAAAATTATGCACTTAATTTAATTAAAATTACAGGTCCTTACTACTTACTGAGAATTTGAGAAATAATTAAATTTACTACCTTTCTTCCTAATGCCTTACATAAATTATTTCTCATTAAAATGTTGAAAATTCGTACCTGGAATATTCATATGTAACATTACTCAGCTTATTGAACCAGATTTGAAATATTTAACTGTCTTACAAAATTCTCTTGACAGATTATTTTGCTTTTAATTACAGCTATTTGTCTTGTAAATGTTTTATTGACACCCATTTTAGGAAAAAAGAAGCCACAATGATGGAAAGATGACAGGAAATACCAATATCAACTTTAACCCCCAAATATTACAGGCAGGAAAATGAATATTAACAAAAGAAATGTGTAGCTAATGTTTTTGTCATTTCCGGTATATAGCAATTAGGAAAACACTTGGTTCACTGTCAAGAACCCAGTCATTTGAAAACTTTCATATTTTCTTTCTCTTCTGATAATACCACTTATCTGAAGTTCATAGATAAAGCTCTAAACAAGAATTTTCTTGTAATCTGGACTTGCTATGCAATTTAGCATACCTTCAGAAGAACTGCACTTGAGAGAGTTATAGATTGAGAGTGGAGGTAACAAGACAGGGGATAGATTCATTTGGACCCCAGGAAAAAAGTATCCTAAAAATAAAGAAGCTGAAAATTTTAATTTCAAGTTTATTGAGAGTGAAGTATAAGTCTAGTCTTCTGCCTCTCCATTCTTCAGTGATTTAAATCCTCAGCTTTACTTTTCTAAGCTCTGCTGTTGCTTTGGGGTTTATGTATCTGGTTTGACATCTACCTATGACAATTTTATACTTTTGTCAGGGATTAAATATAAAAGCAAAAAATTCAACTGGTTTTCTGCATCTTCAGGGTTTTGCTGTGATGACCTTCAGTGCTTTTCTTTTGAATTACTTTAGAAAAAAGGGGTATATGAAGGGTAGTCACAGGAACTGGGGAAACGTGTCATTATCACAGACTTCCCTGAATCCTGTCTGAAGACTTTCACACTCTCCAAGCAACTACTCATTGTAAATGATTTTTAATATGGGATGTTAAAAGCATGGCAGTGGAGGAGTGAGAGAGCAGGAATAAAGCATTTTATTTTGGAAAGGCATTCTAGATAATCACAGAATGTTTTGCTTTGGAAAGGACCTTAAAGGTCATCTAGTTCCATTAAAGCATGGTGGTTGGGGTTTACTTAAATTCAGGATAAAATTTTTAACAAAAGATGTTTTCTTTTCCTCTTAGCTGTTGAGGCTATGAACCATTCCTGGATACTGCATAGCCATTTATTTTAATCTTAGATAGTTAGATACTCCTGAGTTATTTTTATATATCATTAAAACATGTAATCTTCTGACATTAATTTATAACCAAGAAAGAAGATCAGGAGAAATGCAACATGAGTAGCCAGCACCATCTTAGAAAAAATTCCAGAGACAGAGGAAGGGGAAATGTTATCAGAGTTTTCTTTCCCATCTTCCCTTTTCTAGAGGGAAATCAGCTGCCTCAGATAAAGGAAATAAAAAACACCACAGGTGACAGTGTTTAATTTTTGTACTTCTCCTTTTATCATATACTCTTGATTAAATTATGATAGCCTGCAGATGAGAAGGTTGTATGGAGAGCTCATAGCTACATTCCAGTACCTGAAGGGAGCTCCCAGGGAAGCTGGAAAGGAACTCTTTGTCAGGAACTGTAGTGACAGGACAAGAAGTAATGGATACAAAGGGAAAGAGGGGAAATTTAGATTGGGTATTAGGAAGAAATTCTTTACTGTGAGAATGGTGATACAGCAGATCATCTTCCCCTGGGTGGTTGTGGGTGCCCCAACCCTGGTAGTGTTCAAGGCCAGGTTGGATAAGGCCTTGAGCAATGTGGTCAGTTGGAAATGTCCCTGGCCACGATAGGAAGAGTTGAGACTACATCATCTTTAAGGTCCCTTCTGACCCTTAACATTCTATGATTATGTGATTCTGTATCTGAAGTGTAACAGTTTACTGCTATTTTGATACAGGTATTTATCAGCTGAATTTAGAGTTTAGATTACAATTCAAACTCCTAAAGGACTTTCCTGAAGGTGAGCAAGACTATCATGCTGTAGATTGATGTAGACTGTGTGAAGGAAAGTATCTGAGAGATAGAATTAAGTTTTTCATTATGACTAATTTGTCTCTTCTATAGAACATATCTTTATCACAAAAGTTGCAGATGAGAACACATTAATTTTAATACTGCTCAAAAGTGAAAGATAACCATATCATCCTATTATGGATATTGACTTTATGAAATAAATAAAGGAGAATCCAGACAACCTCAGTCAGCCTACATTCAATCTCCAGGAAGATTGTGGAGCACAATCTCTTACAAGCTTGCTCTACACACCTGAGGGACAAGAAAATGAAATGGAACAGCCAAAGTGTTTGCTGAGGACACATCAAGTCTGACTCACCTAACGATGTGTCTGGCTCTGAGGGCAAAGGAAGAGCAGTGGATGTTGCATGTCTTGGCTTCAGCAGTTGGCTTCAGTCTCTTCATCACCAAATCAGTGAGACAATGGCTGGATAAGTGGAAATTAAAGGTGGTTTGAGAAACAGACTTGACAGTTGGCCTTGATCACTGTTGTTATCACTGGTACAAAGTTTAGCCAATATCCAGAAAATAGAAGGAACCCTCAGTCAGAAATCAGTACTGAGACTTATACTGTTTAAGTTTTCATTAAAGACATAAATGATGGGACAGTGAGCATTCTCAGGAAGTTTGCAGATGACACCAAACTGGGGAGGGGAGGGCAGTCAGCATGCTCGAGGACAGGGCTGCTGCTTAGAGGGACCAGGACAGGCTGAAGAAATAGACTGGACTTGAATGAAAACAAATGGAATGACATGCAAGCCTTTCATCTGGGCTGTGATAATTAAAGATATAGCCAGCAGGTCTAGAAGAGTGAACTTTCACTCCAGTTTGGTACCTGTAAGGCCTCATCTGGAGAGTTGTGTTAAGACTGGGCAACTCCAGGACAAGAAAGAGGGAGTCCAGAGGAGACCTGAAAAAATCATTAGAGGTCTGGACAGACCATGTGAGGAGAGGGTTGGAGAGCTGATATGTATGATCAGAGGGTACAGAGAAGCTGGACCCAGAACATGAGGGAGGTTAAACACCAGAACAGGTTGCCCAAGGTTGCTGTGGAATCTCCATCCTTGGAGGTGCTTGAGACTTGATGGGACTTGAGTGTGGAACCCCAGAAGATAAGCAGCTAATATGAATGTCTCAAACACTGATTGCTAGATGGCTGTGGAGCCAAGCAAGGATTGTTGATAATCACAGACAAGTGTTATTTGTAATAACCAAGGAATTTTAGTATTAATATGCCATGAAAAAAACCAAGTTTTTTTGGAGAAGGGAGCCATTTAAAGGGAGGGCAGCATTTCCTGGGACAAATCTTTTTGTTTTAGTCCCCAGAGCAGAATATGGTACAAGCCATGGAAGGGATGTCACATTGAGAGATTATTGAGCAGCAATTAGTAAGGCAGAAAAATGGATTTCTGCTTGTTTCAGCATTCATACATACATAATTGTATAAAGGTAGTGTTCATCCTGACTGTTTGAACTTCTGTAAATTATACTGCCGTTTGCATGCTTCCAAAGAAAAATGACAGATCTTTTACATGAAAACCCTCCATCTAAAAGTGGGACAGAATAGGTGCTAACATGTGTGCCTCTGTAAATGCTGTGTGACATGCTGATTTTCCAAGACAGATGAATATAAATATGCTTACTAAGTTTATGCAAAATGGCTGTGAACCTCATGTTTTCCTTGTTAAAAATACAGCTATTAATACTGCTTATGAAAAATGTAGGAAAGACAGGATAATAAAAATGTTATCAAAGCTGCTGGGAAACACTTGTGCAAGGGAAAGGTAGAGATAACAAATGCTGTCAGTGTTGGCAGATGGAGCTTTATTATATGCAGCAATAGGTTTGTCTTGCCTGTTTCATCATGTGGCATTTCAATAATTTGCTACTAGGAAAAGGTTTTATTATACATCTCTTCTCCCACACATGTTCACAGTACCCAGAGCAGTCAGTATTCAGTCTACTGACTCTCTTGTTTCAGCTAGTATTTTGGAATACGGACTTTTAGACATCCCAAATGGAAAGGAAGGGACAACAATAGACAGTATTTCCATACCAATCATTTTTCCTTGCTTGATCACAGCACATTGCAGAACCATTAATATGAATATAAAAAGTACTTTCAGCCTGAGAGGTTTGCCATTGATACAACTCATCTCACAGTAGAGAGTTGCACAGCCAAAGACACTTTCAACAATTGTGATGCAAATTTTCCAGATAAGCAGAAAAAAGGAAGAAATAATAGCAGAGAATAATATAGCACTGATACTGAAGAGATCTTTATATTAATTTAGTTATCATCTCTTTTGCTCATGTAATGAAATCCCAGTAGCTATAATATGAATACTGAATATGTACCTGAAAAAGTCCTTGTTCATATTCTAATATAGTTCAATCATGGTATGGGAAAAATGTGAAAAGACAGAGACCTAGAATAAACAGCGCAGTACTGAAAATAACTAAATAAATGAAGTAGACTACAGCGATACTGACTCATTTTTTTTCCTATGCACAAAATTCTTGTTATAGTGACACTCACCACTCCCTAAGTGCTGCCTTTTGAAAGGAACTCATTCATCCTTCTGAAGCTGAAATGCTTTTTGGTTGTACAGAAAAAGTGTTGGTTTTTCACATAAAGTGTATCATAACCCGTATGCTAATTATATTCTTAGGTGTTTATTTGATATCTATTTACAAATGTAATGTGAAAACCCTACTTGAAACAGGCACATAAATACACAGTCCATAAAATTGCTTTTAAGTGTTAACTCCATATGCAAATATATTTTATAACAAAAAATGATATATCTGCATGTGAGATGAGTTCAATGCTGAATAACTGTTTTGCATGAAATATCAGCCAATATTTTCCCTATTACAAACACTTAGAAATAAACAAAACATCTATAAAAATACAAGATTGATTAATCTTACGTAGATTGATGGTAAGGTGCAGACCCCTGCATGATATAAATGCATTGAAAAGGTAGTCAGGAACTGAGGTTTGACTTGTTCTTTGTCAGGGTTATATTACAGAAGCTGGGTTTCCAAACTATTTTAACTGAATTTCAGCACCTAGCATAAACATTTCTCTGGGATTAAATTATTCCTGTATTTTTCTTGCTTATCTCTAGTAACCTAGCAATTGAATATGTCTGATAAATTTGGTGGACTTCAATGATGGGGTTACAGCATTTGTGGGTAAGGATGTCATCTTCCTGGATTTGTGCAAAATATTTAACACTGTCCTGTGTGGCATCCTTGTCTCTAAAATGGAGAGATATGGGTTGGATAGATGGATGGATGGATGGACGGATGTATGGATGGATAAGGAATTACCTCTATGGCTGAAGTCAACAGCTCAGTGTCTGAGTGGGGACCAGTGACAAGTGACATTCCTCAGGGTCAGTGATGTTATTTAACACCTTTGTCGGCAGCATGGACAGTGGATTGAGTTCATTCTCAGCAAGTTTGCTGAGAACACCAAGCAGTGTGGTGCAGATGACACACTGGAGGAAAGAGATGCCATCCAGAGGAACAATGATAGACTGGAAAGGTGAATCCATGGAAACTTCATGAAGTTCAACAAGGCCAAGTGCAAGTTCTGCACCTGAGTCACAACAACCCCAAACACAAATACAGGCTGAGAGCAGCCCTGAGGAGAAAGGATTGAGGGTGTTGGTTGGGGAAAAGCTCAACAAAAGCCAGCAATGCATCCTCACAGCCCACAAAGACATCTGTATCCCGGGCTGCATCAAGAGTAGTGTGACCAGCAGATGAAAGGAGGTGATTCCCTCTACTCTGCCCTCCTGAGACCTCACCTGGAGTGCTGTATCCAGCCCCCAGCACTAGAAAGTAATGGATGCATTGGAACAAGTTCATGGGAGGGCCATGATGATCAGAAGACTGGAGCATCTTACTGTGGAAACAGTAGAGATTGTTCAGTCTGGATAAAAGCAGGCTCCTGTGAAATACTGTGGCACACTCTGGTACCTAAAGAGGTTTACAAGAGAGATGGAGAGGGACTTTTTACAAGTGCTTTAAGTAGTAGGACAAGGGGCTTCAAATCAAAAGAGCTCCTTAGCCTTAGATTAGATATTAGAAAGATATTATTTATGGTGAGTGTGGGATTAGATCTATGTGATCTCTTATGTTACAAAACAAATCATTCTATGATTGTATTGTTCTATGACAAGAATGGTTGAATTTTGCTTTCAGAAGGATAAAGACTTTATCTAGGCTATTCCCAATGAGGAATGGGAGGAAAAGGGAGCAGGCAGAATGAGAAATAGAAAAGCATCTCAGCAAAAACCCCTGAGAGTAAAATTTACAAGTGATTCTGACTGCAGGAGAATGAGAGTGCCAGAGGCAACACCTGCTGCCACTGGGAGCAATAGTCCCTACATCTGAACAGCCCTATTATGCCTTTTTTTTTTCTTTTTTAAATACATAGCACACAAAAAAGCCCCCAACCCACTATAGAAGAGGCTGTTCTGTCTCCATTCTGGTGAGACCCCATCCGTAGCAGTGAAACCAGTTCTGGGCTCCTCAGCACTGGACAGACATTGACCTGTTGGAATGAGTCCAGAGACAAGACCAACTAGATGTTTAAAGGGGTGGAGCACCTATTCTGTGAGGAAAGGTTAGGAGAAAGGTTTGTTCCATCTGGAACAGAGAAGGCTGCAGGGTGACCTTACTGCATCCTTACAATAGCTGAAGGGTGCCTACCAGAAAGATAAAGAGGGATCTTTTACAGGAGCAGTTAGTGACAGGACAAGGGGGAATAGCTTTAAACAGAAAGAAGAATGGGTTAGATTGGATAGTAGGGAAAAACTCTTTATTGTGAGGGGGGTGAGGCTCTGCAACAGGTTGCCCAGAGAAGTTATGGCTGTCCCATCCCTGGAGCAAGGCCAGGTTGGAGGAGCTGTAACCAACCTAGTGGAAGGTGTCCCTGCTCATGTCAGACAGATTGGAACTGGATGATCTTTAAGGTCCCTTTCAGTCCAAACCATGACTACACTTGTTGTAGTCTGTGGATATAACTATTTACAATGACAATGTTTATCTAGTTGAGTATAAAAAACATTTCTCACACTCTGAGATAACCAGCCAGTAGAGTAATAAAATTATTTTGAAACTCTTTCAGTGGAGAAACTTCAACTTGACATGTACATCAGTAGACAGTAGAGAGCAGAGGAAAAGTGTGTATGAATGGGTTTTTTCTGCCCTGTGTTGTATTATGTAGTCAGTTACTGAACAAGCTATTCTGTGACAGCCTCAGGAAGGAAAAGATATATTTAGCTGAGTCTCAAACTTAGTGCTTGTGTGCAGGATATGATTCTTATTTAGGGTTCTCAGTTAATTCGCACAATTTCTTTTTTTTTTTTTTCCTTAATTTCATCCACAACAGAAAACTTTAAAACTGGTGTATGAAATTAATCTACTATTATCACATCACACTGCACAAGTGTAGTTTGTACAGGGGAATTGATAATTAGCCAAGTTTTTGCCAGTGATTTGTTCTTGAGGACTCTTGGTGCACTCTTGGTGCATTTTTAGGCTCTTCAGATGTGTATTAGTTCATTAAGTACTTTTAGGGATTATAATTATTAGTGTACATTCAAGACAACTCTGTTCATAAGTTAATGTATCACAGATATAGATGTGTATATATATGTATACATGAAATTTATTTATGTATCAGATATAGTGTGGCCAGCCCCACTAGGGATGTGATTTTTCCCCTGTGCTTGGCATTGGTGAACCCATACCTTGAGTCCTGTGTCCAGTTCTGGGACCTTCAACTCAGAAAGGACATTGAGGTGCTGGAGTGTGTCCAAAGAAGGGCAATGGAGCTGGTGAAGGGTCTGGAGCAAAAATCCTATGAGGGAGCTGGAGGTGTTTTGCTTGGAGAAGAATAGGCTCAGGAGTGACCTTCTTGGTCTCTGTAACTACCTGAAAGGAGGCTGTAGCCTGGTGGGTGCTGACCTCTCCTCCAGGGCTGCTAGAAATAGCATGAGAGGACACAGTCTTAAGCTGCACCAGGGGATGTTCAGGTTAGGCATTAGGAAGAATTCTTCACAAAAAGAGTTGTTTTTTATTGGAATGGGCTTCCCAGGGAGGTGGTGGAATCACCATCCCTGGAGGAGTTTAAGGAAACACTAGATGTAAACCTTTGTGCTATGGTCTAATTGACATGGTGGTGTCGTTCAAAGGTTGGATTGATGATCTCAGAGGTCTTTTTGACCTAATTGATTCTATGATTCTAGAAGACATATTCCCAGTTAAGCATAAATCTAATATTTCCATTAATTTATTATCAAATTTTGCATATTTCAGATGAGTCTTATCTTAAAAGTATACTTTTTAACACAAAATATATTTTCAGCTCTACAAGCGTTCAAATTTTTATTATAGAGAGATGCCAGCAAATTTTTTTCCTAGATTTTTTTAGCTGTTCAACTTGTGCTAGTGATTCAATTTTTAAAGTTCTCCATTGCCAAAATCCCCTTCATATGGCCTTGTAGCTTTATCTAATTTTGTCTTCCCCAGCTTAATAGATGCATCTCCTTCCCTGGTATATTAAATGCTTAAGTTCAAAGAGATGAAATTTGTAAATTTCGTCTGTTTAGAAAACTGTCAGTGAAAAAAACCTATTAGGTTAGTTTCAATATTTGCTAAACTGCTGCTATATTAAATATATTGTATTACAATATTTATGATGTGATATGATATATTTTCCTATTACATGCCATTTTCCTTTTAGGAAAATTACAGATATTCCCTCCTTAGTGATACACAGGAATGATTATTATTCCATCCCATTTGTATATGCATACATTACTTTGCTATATTTCAGTCTGATTGCACCCTTCTTCTCCAAAAAGAATTTATGAAAGTACTAATTAAAGGATCTACCATTTCAAAATTGCTGTTTTTAAAATAAAGCCTAAAAGGAATATAGAATTCTAGAATTCTAGATAGATATAAAGTATTATATTCAGTCTCCTTAGTCCTCAGAGGGTCATGTTTTTCCCCCCAGTTGAAATTTTTCCCAATTTTATGTGCTTGTTTTTGTGTTACAGTGTATAAGTCTGAAATAAACAACCTGCCCAATTAAAGACCAGCATTATGATCACCCTTAATCCCATTCTTTCCTCAAACCAACTGGTTTCTTTCTTCTTTTCTTTGTTTTTGTATACCACCAACTGGAAAATCTCCAATGCTGTTTTTAAATGTCTGCTGCTAATCAAACTCAACAAAACTTCAGAAATTCTTGTTTCATCTTAACATGTAATGAGTTTCAAACCATGTTTGGTTTTTTTGTAATCAGCAAAGACTTTCACAGTCCTTGAAATCAGCTTCTGTCACAACTCTCCCATTTCTTAAACAGCAATAAGGAATATATACATTCATTTTTCTTTACAAGTCACATTAAAACTGTATACAGTAAAACTATATAATTTAGTGAGAAAAATAAAAAACCCACACTCTAGTGGTCTGCCTGAACATTTTTGGCACCTTGGCAAATTTGGCATTTTATACAAAAGCATTATCACTATTAGTATAAAGAATTCCAAATATTTACATAGATACACTAATTTCAAGGCATCACTGATGCCTCTGACAGAAACAATGAAAACATTTAAGAGATTACTTTTGCTAGGCAAAGTTTGTTGATTGTTGGCAGACATTTTCTCTCCACATTTGGCTTAGAAGAAATGCCCACAGCATTTCCTTACATGTTTTCATTCCATAAGCATGAGCTGTCCTTCAGTTCTTTTTTACAACTCATGGACAGAGTTCAGATTATTTTGGAGGAGAAAAAACACCTTGGGTTTCTCTTGCAAATGACGAAAATGGCTCTGTTCAGGGCTGCCTGTGGGTCTCTGTTTTAGGCTGCAGTTTATAAAGCAGTGGTCAGGAAATCAGCAGCTGGCAGGATAAATAAAATAACGATTGCACTTTGGAAACAATTTCTAACACAAATGGGAAAGTAATGAAAGATAGTGGGATCAAATCTTTTTCTATCAGCATGCAACTATTTAGCTTCCTTCTTTCAGCCCAGTAGTAACATTGCTGAGTAACCAAGTGAATTACTAGCCTACTATACGTACCTAGAAGAAAGGACCCAGAAGAATGGAACATTAATTAGTGTCTGAGGAGGGACTCTAGTTATTTAAATCTTTTTCCTGTCATATTTAAAGTAAAGTAAGGTGTTTCTTGTTTTTAAATTTACTAAAGATAATTTTTTTGATAATGTGTTCACATCTGCTAGCTCCAGTTTCTAATTTTGTGTCTAGTTTTTCTCAATTTTCTCAATATAAGTGTTAATTTTAAGATTATCATTATCTTCATTTACATCATGTTGTTAATGTAGAGTTATGGTTTGAAAAAAGCCCACTAGTAATAAGAGAGGAAACTGAGCCAGCAAGGCACTCTAAACATAGACATCATCTTCTGATAAATAAAGGTCTAATTAAAGCTGATGGCACATTAGGGGTGATCACTTTTCTTTTATTTTTATTTTTTTCCCATTTTCAAAAGAATAAGAAAGCTGCTATTTGGCTTATATCCAAAACACAGTTCATTGGCAATGATCCTTAAAAGTGTAAGTCAGGGCTTAGTTTGAGACAAATAAGAAAGACTGTACAAGAGAATAAAAATGCCAAAGTGGCGTCATGAAAGCCTAACTCCCTTACAAGCAGAACAATGAAGTATGAGATGCAATGTATTAACTATAATTAAACATTCATGTATTTTATTATAAAATAAAAAGTAATGGAGGGAAAGAGGATCTCTGATGTCTGTTTTAGTGTCTGCTGGACTCAATTCAGAAGTTGTCTTTCTCGGCTCACCCTCTGCTTTACTACTCATAACTGCTTTCCACATGGACATTATTATTCTTCTTGGATCTGCATACTGGAGAGCAGTCTGGGTTTATTCCTTGTCACCCATCAATAACAGATATTTGGAGTCTGGTGGACTGTTCTGAGAAAGTTAATTTCTTGCTTGCTTATCCTGTAAGCATATGTAGCAAACCTCCTAGCCAGCAGCACTGCAATCTCTTCCAAAGCAATTGTGTTCAGGTAATGGGTAGTTAGGGAGATAATGCCAATTTTGTAACTCTATTTTGAAGGATCCTGGGGCAATTAAGAAAGTTTATGCTGTATAGTTCTTATTCACCTTCATCACAACCAGTCACAAGAGAAAGTTTAGAATGACTTGGCTCTGTATGTTATGTATTTTACAATCCTTCTCTGAATATTAATGTGATTCTAAATCAAGAAAATTGTGGAATAAATTGTAGAATATTCTTGCCAGTCCAAACTAAACCCCTTGGAACTACATGGAACTTTCCTTTCCATATTGCAGATATCTTTCTCTAAATGATGAATTAATATTAGGAATAGGAATAATATGACTGGTATTCCTAATTAAGCCCTAATTTTATGTCCAGTTTCAACCAAGATAAGATGCTTCTAAGAGAAGTGCAAGAACCATCAATGTGAGTAAGCCTGGAGTGATCTGCTCCCTGAAAAAGACCTCTCACCCTAAAGATCTGAAACATTTTTTGATATCTTTTCATATTATTTGTCACTTTTCTCCTCGATAAGAGGACTCAAAAAAATGGGGTGACGTATGTGCAGATTTCCATATTTCACTCCTGGCAGTATTCTTCTCTCTTCCTACTCTGCCATCACACAGTGGAGAAAGAAGCCTGATGTTTATCTATTACAAGCTGGTTGTATTTTCTAGGGCAATAAGAAAATTCTTGCAAGTACCTTAATGTAAGGGAGCCTATTGTATATGCCACTTAAACAGATAGCCTAAATCCTACAGAAGGCACAGTGCAAGAAATGGATTCAAAATTTTCTTTAGCTACTGTGTAGAAAACACATATCTTCAGGAAGCAGGAAAAAGAAGTAAGACCTTTGGAGTACTGATGTACCCTTGTAAAAGATCTCAGATCCTGGAACAGCCATGTATAGCATGACATGCTGAACTCATGCAAATTAAAGCAGTTTTCTTTGAAGAAATACAGAAATTACCTTAAAGGACAGGGAACAAGTTACTGCATCTATAAAATCTACTTTGATAGGACAACAGAATTAGTGCAGGTGTTCTGAGTTTATTGTTTATCCATCCCCCAATTGACTCCTTGCTGTGCTGCTTCCTAGGGATCTGTGTGTCATCAACATCTTTTTTCATCAGTGTGGGAATGAGCACAGTAAGTGCAAAATGTGCTGCACCTGCTGTGTACCCACAGGAGAACACTGATGAGCATCAGACTTCCTCTGATGCTGGAAGAAAACAACAACAAAATTCAGGTGGCAGTAACTCACCCTGCTTGCTAACTGTCTACCACAGGACAATTTTTAAACAATAGGTAGTTTTATTTATTTGGGGTTTTCTTTCCCAAATTTTTTAGAAGAGAAGAAGTTCAGAAAATATGAAGAGGCTGGAACACCAATTTGTTCAGCCTTGGCTGAGGTTCATTTAAACATAGATGTTGAAAGGGAAAACGAGGATTTTTCATTTTAAAGTGTGAAAATGTGAAAAAAAACTTGCTATGATGACTTAGCTGATTGGATCAAAAGATGTAATAACATAACTTCCTTTATAAGATTGAGTTTCAGTAATATGAATTAGTCATTAGTAGAATTATTTTTAAAATATCACTTAAAAAGAGAATTGAAATAGTCTCTTCAAAAGTTTCAACCATATATGAAAAATTGACTTTTAAGGAAATATAATTTTTACATACTTCCTGGAAAATGGTGCTTTCCACAAATCAGGGGGAAAACATTGAATCAATACAGCTTTTCAGAGAGGTAAGTTGTATGAAAGAGGGGGACAAAACCATCTCTGTTATGTTTTACTGTACCAGGTTGGATATTTTGGTTTATTTTGCTGTCTTTTTAATTTATTTCTGGTGATAGCAAAACATGATCAGTGTACTTGTTATTTTACTGCTTGAAGTTTTCTATGTCCCAATGTATTTCCAATCTCATTCTTCCCCAAAGCACTCTATATTAGTTTCCTGGGACCACACACACACAGGCACCCCATGATATGAACATTCAGAAGTGCATACAAAATATTTTTTTAGCTTGGGCCATATCACTTTTAAATCTAGTTTATATATAATCTTCATCCTATATCTCAAATACTGTATTTCTTCCCTTATATCTAGTCTAGTTTACAGCTCTTTTGACAGTACATACAATGAAAATATGCCAATATATATTTTACATATTGCATTTCAAACAAGGCGCAGTTCAGTAAAAACTCAGCTGTAACCTAAATTCTTGTTTTTCTTTTAAAGTTTTAGTGAAGATATGCAGGTGTTTGAGAACTTTCTGAATTGAAAGACATGCTTATAGTTGTTTTTTTTCATTTGCATAAAACAAAATAAATAAACATGAAAAAAATTAGTGTCAGAGCTGATTAGCAATATGAAGTGATAGAATTTTTGTGAAGCACTTTTGAGCTATAAATGCTAATGTCTTTAGGCTCTTCTGTGGTAATTGGAGGGTAAAAGAGAAGTTTTCCTCATAGCACCTAAATTAAGGTTTCCAAGAATCACCTTCCCTCTCAAAAATCCCCACAAAACCTACAATTCTTCCAATGACTGTAAAGGCTGTCTGACAAAATAGCTGTACTTGACTACAGCAATTGTCAAAATGCCCCCTGAGTTATTTAATTTTTTTTACTGGAGCCACTAGCAGTGAAAGGCATACAATAACTTTCTGGATAATTGGCCCACATAGCAGGTTGTTTTCTTTTTGCTTCTTCTTCAGAGGAGGCTGTAGCTAGAGGAAATTTACTGGTGTTGAAAGGTAGTAACTGAGCATCTGTGGCAGTGCATTTTCCCCCCACACCTCCTTTCCCAGACCCCAGTGTGATCTGATCTGGTTGGACCTCAGCATTCAAAACTGCCCCTGGGCTTAGCTCTTCCTCAGCTTATCAGAAACACTGTCTGCCCCCAGAGACTGCTGTGGAGCTCCTGTTTTCATCATGAGCAGCCTTGGAAAATTTTTCTTGCCTGAATGGCATGACATTCCTGTCTTCACACTTTCAAAGAAAGTGCTGACCTAAACTGCTGGCCAGGATGAACCATTGTTGTGACTAAAGCCCACTCTCTTGTGACCCTATAAACAGTGGTCCAAGATGAGACCTTTTGAGCTCTCCTGGACTGCAACAGGCTGTGAGCAGCAACCTCCCTCTGAGGGGGATGCCTCTCTGAGCTTGCAGACTCACATGTTTGCTATACTTGGAGGGATGCTGAGCAATGACAAATCCTGGGCTGGTGCCCTCACTCCTTGAGGCTCAACCCTTCATCTGTCGAGAGATGCAGAAGCATCCCAAGCGAGTATTTTATTTCACTGACCTCTGCGGGGAATTTTTTCCAGGTACCTTGCTTGCACTGACTATGTCAGTGTGCATGCACATGTGCATATGCTATAGCAAATCTGGGAGAAATGCTGCTTTCTTAGTCGTGTCAGTATCTTGGATATTGAAGAGAGTTAGGCCTTTAAGTAAATTTGTGACTTAAAACTCAACCTTACTTAAATGTTGCTAAGTGTTGTTCTTTTGTTAAATTGCTAAGTATAATTTAAAAGCTGTAAATTAGCTTAAATGGTTCCAAGTGTTATTCCTCTGTTGAATTGTAAAAGTTATGTTATAAATTACATTTGCTATATAAGTTAGGCATAAGTGAAGTGTTGTCCTTGTGTTAAATTATTAGGTTTAATGTATAAGTTAGGTTAAAATAGTGTTTGGTTTAAGTGCTGCTGATCTTTTAGGCCGTGTTCCTATTTATCCTACTCATCTTTGCCCTCACTGTATTTTGTCACACCCATTTAAACACACACACAGACACACACACTTACACACACACTCTCAACCCCACCCAACCCAGATAGTTATCAATTCATCACTGTTTTGATTGCCTGGATTTTGAAGCAGTAGAGTGAATCTTGCCAATGAACTTTGTAGTGCTCTTGCTTACCATTAAACCTGGTTTTTGGTCATACCCTTGGCAAAGTAGGTATTACCTGAGTTGTCCACTTCTGACAGTAAATAGTCAGGAATGAGAGCTGTAAATGAAAAAAAAAAAAAAAGAAGCTTTGAAAGCAATAAAACAAAAGCATGGGCCTGTACAGGGAGGGACCAGTACGAAAATGCAGAGGATACAGAGTTACCAAAGGCCTTTTTTGCATCAGCCTTCAACTGGCAAGACCAATTCCTCAGGAATCTCTGGCCCAAGAGATTCAGGCAAAGAAACATTGGAAGAAAACTTTCCCTTGGTCAGAGAGGATTTGTTCAGCGAGCACACAACATCCACAAATCCATGGACCCGATGGGATGCATCCATGAGTGCTGAGATAGCTGGCAGGCATCACAGCCATACCACTTTGTCATCTTTCAAAGGTCAGGGAGATTGGGAGAGGTGTCTGAGATCTGGAAGAAAGAACATCTCCCCAGTCTCCAAAAAGTGCAAGAAGGAAGACCGAGGGAACTACAGGACACTCAGACTCACCTCAATCACTGGAAAGATGATGGAGCACCTCATTTTGGAGGCTGTCTCTCTCCACATGGATGACAAGAAGGTGATCAGGAGTAATCATCATGGCTTCACTAAAGGCAAATTGTGCTAGACTGTCTTGATAGTTTTCCACAACAAAACAACTACCAGGATGGATGAAGTGAGATCAGTAGGTGCTGTCTACCTTGACTGCAGCAAGACTTCTGACATGGTCCCTCACAGCATCCTCACAGGCAAACTTAGGAAATGTAGACTGAATGAGAGGTCATGGAGGTGCATCGAGAAATGGCTGAATGACAGATCTCAGAGGGCTGTAATCAGTAGCACAGGGTCTAGCTGGAGGTCACCCCAAGGTTCAATACAGTATTGTTTAACTTATTGATATATCTCATGCTCGCATTTGGAAGATGATCAGATTAAGAACATCAGTGATGAAGAAATGTAACAAGACATTTCCCTGTAGTGTAGCCATATTTCATATGGATATATTTTAGATAAATCTGTAGGTTGTTTTCAAATAAAAACCCATATATCTGATGTCATTTAATATCATTTTTGGTTACTTTTGTAGCAGAGAATTTTGAAAATCTGAAATGAAGTTGGTGCTGTAGGACATGTCAGAGTCAAAGTGCAGTGCATAGAATAGTGTACTATACTGCTACTTCAACTAAACTCCTTTCTGTTGAATTGTGGTTTTGAAACTCAAATATTTTTTAAAAATTTAATTTCTTATTTTTATTATTATCATTTTGTTTCTGACAGGGCATATTTTGCATAATGAGTAGCTATAAATAAGTTTTTAGTTGAATGTGAGAGACAGGACTGTGCTTGCTTTCTATGGAGCTACTTCCCAGAAAACCTTGGCTGGTGAAAGAAAAGAATAGATTTTATTAGATTGTTTGATAGCACACCTATCACTCTTTCTGACCAAAAGTCATTTTCATTTGCAATGAGCAATTTCAGTGACATGGTGCAGTTACAGTTGAGTTCCTTCCCTAGTCCAGAGTGCAGCAGCAGTCAACGCTCTTTAAAGATATATGTTGTAGTGAAAGAGATGGATTTAGTAAGACAAGACTTTTTCTCTCTGTGGGCTTTGTGATACATAAAAGTCTTGTCAGTCTGACATTTGCTACTTTGCTTTATGATTTTTCCCCATTTTCCTCTTCTGTACCTATGCTATCATTATCATCCTAGTTGAATGGTTCTTAACTGCAAAGTAAGGTCAGAAGGGAGAGCTAGACATTGCCACACTGCTCTGCTTTCTACCAGATGGCAGAAAAAAAGTCAGCAGGAGAAAGAGCATTTTTATTGTGTTTTGCATATTATACTACAGTTAAAACATATTAGCCATCTTCTGTATAATCCTGCTTCCAGCCACTGATTATTCAATATACATTTCTAAGTGTCAAACACAGTAATTTATTACCTGGCTATAAATCCTCTTACAATCCAAGAAAAAAAGCCTCGCATTTATAGCATCAAATGTTCACTTATAAGAAACTGGAGGAGCATTCAGCAACCTGAAACTCTCTGAACCCAAAGGAGGCTATTTAACTTGTCAGTATGATCAAGCAAAAAGCCTGTCCCTATCATTAAGGTTCCAAGATTATCTCTTAGGATTTGATAGATATATTTGTCATTTTTCATAGAAGCACAGAATGGTTTGGGTGGAACGGGACCTTAAAAATAATCTCGTTCAAACCACCCTCCCATACAGGGACACCTTCTACTAGACTAGGCTATTCATTATCCAACCTGGACTTCTTCCTGGACACTTCCAGGGATGGGACATCCACAGCCACTCTAGACAATTTGTTCCACTGTCCCACTACTCTCACACTAAAGAATTTCTTCATAATATCTAAATCCACCCTCTCAGTTTAAAACCATCCCCCTTTGCATGTACTTGTAAAAAAACCTGCTTTGGGTCCTGGAGAGCTGCTATGAGGTCACCTCAGAGCTTTCTCTTCTCCAGGCTGAACAAACTGTCTTAGCCTGTCTTCAGAGGTGAGGTTGTCCAGCCCTCTGACTATTTTTTGTGTCTTTCCTCTGGTTTAGCTCCAACAGATCCATGTCCTTTCTATGCTTGGGCCCCCAGAGCTAGACACAGAATTCAAGGGGGGAATCTCATGAGAACAAAATAGAAGGACAGAGTCACCTCCCTCAACCTGCTGGACATGCTGCTTTTAAACAAAGCCAAAGATGGTTGGTTTTCTGTGCTAAAAGTGCATGTTCTGAGGTCATGTTAGGTTTCTTGTCAATGAGCTGTCATCACTAGCAAGCTCTTTTAGTGGGATTTTTTTTTCAATGCAAGGACTTTAATACAATATTGCATACTGTATGCCTTTACATATCTCATTTTGTTATTATTACTCTTTTTCATTAAATATTAAATCAATGGGAGATAAGAACATGTAGTTCTATTTGAAGTATGCACTGAAAAGACCCATATTCATGGCATGTTGCATCACCTTGCACACAGCTAAGAAATATTAGCTCTGTGTGACATTGCTTGTTTGCCTCACAGGTCTGCATTTACAAATTATGAAAGACTAAGTGTCTTGCCAGAGGCTGATTGGAAATACAGACAGTCAAAATAATTTTTCATAACTTATTATCATTATTGCAATTTATCTTCATTTCAGGTTACAGAATGGAAGATTTGTCTAACTGACCGTATGAATAATGAAAAAATTGGAATAATTTTTTTTCTGTTATGCACTAAAACTCCTTTTTTGCCTTTTATTATTTCAGATTATTAGTTCCCAAAATCCTGGTAATTTTCTATTCTATTCCAAACCTACTGCAAGTAAGTGCTTTCACCATTCAAAGCACTGGGAAAAAAAATCAATCCATGCTATCTTGACTTCTGTAAGTCTGTTTAAATTGTGAGCATTTGGGGTGCTTGGACCATGACATTTCTGGTTCATATTAGTAAAGCTCAATCTGATTTCTCTCCTTAAAGAGTCTTCAATATAATGAGAAACTGTGATAAAATCATTCCTAGTTCACAGTGTGATTTTATCTGTGGACAAAGGTCATCTTTCAGTCCAAAGTGAGTTCACTTACTTCCTCAATCCACTGTCATCGATGTGTCCTGGAATTCCTATTTCTGAGACCCTCTGGACCATGTCTTTTCTCATTTTAGAAAGGGAGTAAAGAGGACTATGAATGGAATCTAACTTCCCTCCTGTAACTGCTCTGAATGGCACATATATAATATCCCTTCTGTAATCAATTTTATAGTGAATTCTATTACTTAGAAATATCTAGGGGTAATTTTTAAAAATTAAATCTTTACAGGTACGATTCTATAGTAGTTTCTAAGATTTCAGCATTATCTAAAAATTTTTCACTGGAGTGATAACAACAAATTCCAGGACAGGCCTCTTGTGCAGTAGGCACTTTTATACCTGTTACTGCTGGTCAGCTGTGTACCAGAAGGAAAGCTCCAATGCAAACTTGAAGGAAATGGGAAAAAAAAAATTACCAAAAATATCTACTTCTGAGGAAAGCAAATTTTCCCAAGAAAATTCTGAATAACTTTACTCAGAACAGTCAACTAAATGGTGAAACATACTTCCCTTAGTTTGCTTGTTTTTTTTCCCCAGTTAAACCCTTGTGATGATCTTTATTTTGGTACATTCCATAAAACATCACTTAATAATGAAAACAACAGATATTTCTATGTCTCAGAGAGCTGCTATTTGTTTAAAATTACTATTTTCCCCCTTCCTTATAGATTTCCCCAGCTGAAGCTGTACACCCATGCACAATTTTTAGATTTATAAATTGAGGGATCTAAAATTTGTAGAGCTTTTGAAACAGAAGCAGAATTCTAATGGAAACAATTTTTGCAATCTCCTTGCCTGTACTGATAGTAGATCAATACCAAATTCAATACATGATTTCATTTCTTCTGCAGAGAAATTATACTTGTCAGTTCTAGTAAGTGAAGAAGGAAAAGTGAAAGATCATGACTAGAGAAATGCAATGCTTCTTAAGTTAAATCGTATACTGAATTGATATTTGTGCCAATAAGGGAAGATTTAAATTGAAAAGGGACAGGTTGACAATGTGTCTTTAAATTGACTAATTCTCTTTTAGTATCAGATCAATGTAATGTGTATTAGAGACACATGCCTAGCGTGCAACGAAGCCCTACATCAGCTGTGCAGAGATGGGATGTAGTTTTTGCATGTCAAGTCAAAGGCACTGGGTCTTAGGAAAGTAAATTAATCTCATAAATATTGCATAATTGCAAGTATGCTATGATCCATTTTAAAGGTGTCACAAACAAAATCACTATATTCACCATCTCAATGATTTTTTCTCATTCTTATTCTAAACACTAGGTCACATTTCTAATTGCATTTTCAGCAATTTATTTTCTTTGTCTGTCCTGCAAAATTCATTCAATGTCAGTGTTATTATGCCATCAGTAAACACCTTGCACTTAAATTATTGCATTTATTCACACTTTTACTCCCTAGAAATTGCTGAAGTAGTATATCCAAAAGCATAAATGTATTTTTTCAATAGTCTGAGTGCTTTGTTCTCATTATAAATTGTAAGAAGGAAACACAGCATTCTTTATTTAGGTAATCCATGACAAATAAAATCTCCACAAATTATTGACTGCATATCCTTTCACAGAAAGCTGTATCTAACAAGATAGATGGCGTTTCCCTTTAAGAAGGTCTAATACATACTATTTATATCATATTAACATGACACCAGCAGGTGGACTGTGTTACAGAGAAAATACATATGGACCTCATATTCTCTACTCATGTGCAAGTGTTTATCCCCAGTGAAGCTTCTGTATACTTGAGTAAGAAATACACGTCCTTTAATGTCAGTAACACCTGTCAAGATCAAGACCAATATTGTAGAAAGATTTTTCCAACAGCGATATTATATTTTTGTCAAGAAGAGTATTATTTCAAAACTGTGTGTCATGAAGAAAATAACAAAAGACCAAAAATCAAGTGCTTTATATGAAAACAATAAATTCATATCTCTAGGTATTTTCCTAAAAAGAAAAATACAGTTGTTATTATTATTATTATTATAGTTTTCTGTTTTGATTTATACAGACATAGCACATATTAATTAACCAACTGGAAAATCTCAAAATTGAAGCTTAGAAGAGAAAATAAGTTCTTATGGTAGATTTGAGGAGTTTTAAATGCTTTATGATAAAGCATCACACTCAAAATGTCTTCTTAATATAAAAGCCATCAATTACACATGTTTAGAATGGTTTGCTAGGCTGTTTGCCTCTGAGCTGAAAACTTGTACAGAGGACCAGGGAGCTAAAACACCAGCAAGATTTAAGCAGACCCATTTTAAAATGTCTGGGTTTATGGGGAAATCACTTAGTTTTTACAGTTACTCCTGAAAGACTTCTCTGTTGGAAATTTTCCAGTAAGTGTTTTCCAACCTTCCTTTTGGATGGAAATGCTCACTTATATTTCCACTACTATTACTCAGGGATCAGTTCTTGGGTCTATGTAATTGGTAATGTTATTTTTTTCAGGACGCTAATAGCTCCATAAAACCATTATTCATTATATTAGGAAGTAAATCACTGGGATGACAGGTCCCACTGACACTGCCAGTTATCTCTAAGTGGAAAAATACATTTTTCTTTTCATTACATGAAGGATGTCTTTGTTGACTTAAACAAAGTCATGTCCATACAGATATATTTTTAACATTTCAGAGTCCTCGGCTCCAACTTCAGTGCATTGCTGCCCCATAAGAAGGGTTATGACATCTGGGATAAGCAGGTTTTGGTTTGAGAAATTGTGACTTTGGAAATCCCTTTAAGGGCTGGGTTATGAAGGATGGTCACATCTGCTATTGTGGCAGCATGGCAGCGAGGATAAGTTCTCCTGCAAAGGCTACACTTACACAAATGCAGAAGAGGTGTCAGGCAGCCCTACTCCCATTTGCACATCCCTGATTCTTCCTTTGCTCTGTCTGGACTGTGTCTATCTCCTCACCAATTCATGCATCAAGGTCATACAATGAGGCAGCACAAAAGCAATCTGCTGCCCTTAGAATATTTTTCTGATTTAGTGACCTGAAAAGCCCACCAGATGATCATCCAAGCAGCAGAGCTCAGGAGAAAAAAGAAAAGGATCTATCCCTTCTCTCAGAAGCCAGCTAGTATATTGATTCAGATATCTGGAAAAATAAAGTCATCTTAAGTCAACACAAGCTGATGCTGTTTTCAAGGAAATGTTCCAGCCTTCCCTTCTATCACTATCTCCATCCTTCTTCCTAGGCAAGGATCTGCAGAGCTGCCCAGTAAATTTTCTAAAAAAATAGCCTTTATGTGAATTGTGGACTCTAGAACATTTAATTTGATTTTACTACAACTGTTTTGCTAAAAAAAAGACATTACATAGCTGCACAAACATTTGTGCTAACATGTCTGGGAAGAACTTTTGTTTGGCAGCAGGTCTAATTTGTGTCATGCTAGTGATGCCTGAAGTTTTAGCTTTCATATTTTTCAGATTCTGTACTGCCATAGTGTGTGACTCTTAACTTGACATAAAGTGTTACCAAGTTCTCTTCACAGTCTTGTTAGACAAAACAAACCTTTTCCAGCCTGAGAACCAAGCACACTTTGCAGCTTTGAGTCCAAAAAATATAAAAAACAGCTAATTGAAGAAAGCACACGGGGAGGATGGGACTTCATAACCTGAAGCTGTAATTGGACAATTAACCCCAATATGTAAATGGACTAAATCTTATAAAGATGTGAAAACTTGTGACTGGTTGTCCATCTTGGGTAGAGCCACAGCTGGGCTCTTGTACTGCCCAAGGTGTATCCTTTAAAAGCCTTTTAATAAATACCTACTTTATTCCTTTTACTCTGTCTAGCCCCTGTTCCAGGTAGCCTCTCTAGGCATCACTAGTCTAAACTGTAGTTTAAGCATAAGGTTGAAAAGACCATTTAAACAAGATATTCTTAAATACAAGAAGAACTAATTGCATAATATGACAATATTTTGTTCAATTAAATTTGAGAAAGAAGTTGCAGTAACACTGGGGGCAAAGAAAGGAGTTCTGAAAATCATTAAAGAATGAGGATGCATGATGAATATTCTGTGACCAAGTGGTCTCAATATCTTTTAGTTAAAAGGAATATGAGATAACTTGATTGTAGTCTGTATGCAACACACATAAATGCAGATTTGACATTTCTTAACTTTTGAGTGTTTGACTTGTAATCCTAATGTACTCCTAAAGAGCAGACTTTCATATGTGCATACAGAGTATTCTCAATTTTTTCATTAATTTTTTTCAACTTTATCACTTAGTTCTACCTCTGTATTTAGAATATTTCCTTAATTATACTTTCCAGACACATTTTTAATCATATTTAAATAAAGATGTTACAGAGATTAAACATGCACTACAAATCATTAGTAAATAATGATTATGATAATTGTAATGATAATGACAATAGTGATAATCATCATCATCACCATCATCATCACCATCTTCATAATCTTTCAAGTGTTTCTAATTTGAGGAGTATCAAAGTCACTTCTTTGCCAGCTCTCATCACTTCAGTATCCTAATTGATATACAAACCAGTTTTTGTAAAAATTCAAATGGTATCCATACGTCTTTTAACAATAGAAGGGAATTTTTCTCCCCAGTCAACTCCAAGTAGTTGCTGTGGTACAATGTGTGAGTTTTCTTCATGCTTACAATGTCATTAAAGATTCCTGACATATGTTTTATGATTTACAACAAGTCAATAACACCCTTGTCTTTCATATTTTTTTAGAGTAACAAAGAAAATATAGAATGTTAAAAAAAGATTAAGTCCTAAACCATGTAGATAAATATCCAGACTATTTATTTATATCTAGATTTGCAAAATAAAGTCTATTTTTTTTTGTTCAACACATTCAATGTCTGTTATTGAACAAAAGACTAAGTACGAGTTAATAAAAATGAACATTTCATTAGTAAGAAAAAGAACATGAGGCTATTTTCAGCATTTAGAAATACAAGTATTCCTAAAAATCCAATACACACAAGTTTCAATAACCTAAGGTTACCTATACATATATAATGGTTTTGTTTATATCACAGGTTTATTTTCTACAGAATATTAAGGGGAAAATAGCAGTACACTGCCTTTTTAAAATGAAGTATTACAGGGAAGAAGAATGAATATATCAATAACTGAAAGTATTGAATTGAAAAACTTTCTTTAAGGGCAGATGAAAGAGATAAACTGAAATGAGATCATAAATTGTTGTTATAGTCAAAGGGAAAAAAAAAGCAGAAGAAATTCATACACCAAAATATAACAGGAGACAAGTGACACAAGGGTTGTATATGTATTTTGTATATGCATTTTGTTGCTTTTAAAACTAGAATAAGGACTCTGGAAAAATTTTGCTGTGTTGAATTGAATGCAGCTTAATTTAATGAACATATTTTCAATGAGAAATATTTTCAAATCAAGATAACCAATCCAAAATTAGAAACGATATTGTTTCCTTCAGGGTCAAAACTGATAAGGGTTGTGGAAGTAATGATTCATCGTCATCCTAAGGGCTGATATGGATGGTAAGAGAGCTGTGCTCTGAATTCCCACCTGATAATACCATCCAAAAGAAGGAGGTGAACTGGAAGAAATATTAAGTGGCCTGAAAGAGAAAAATTTGTTGTTTCTTTGTAATGTTGCCCAAAGACCAATTCACAGGTCATCAGCTAATCAAATCCTTATCCCCTTCAAGAAAAATCTTCAACATAAATCTACTGGATATGGTGCAGCAACTGAAAAAAACTACTTTTGAAGAAAATGTACTGATTTTTGAAGAAAATGCAGAAAATATCTGAGGACTTACTTCATTCACAATTGGATTGGTTCAAGCTGTTTAAAACTTCTTGATTGCCTTTGAAAACCAAATACAGTAGCTCTTCCTCTGTGTCACAGGCACCATGTTGGATTGGATATTCTCTATTATTAAATGTTTAGGAGATAATACATAGACTAGACCATGGTTATTATATGTGATATCCTTACTTTTCATGAGAGTGGTATGGCAGGGAAGAGAAAAGTAGCAGACACACAAATCATCAGCAAGCCTGTGAGAAAAATCAAAGATGTAAAGAGACAAACCATCCCTTCAGATATTCGTGTCCTTGGGTTACACTATTTCCTTGTCCCTAAAAATCCTTTATTCTGCTTTATGCTTCTCTGAGAGGCACTATATCATGAAGTAATGCATTTGTTGTACATCTAATAACAAAGACTTGGTTTATGTCTACCAAAAAACCTCTCAGGATCTCTGGTTCAGAGACAGTCTTAAAACATTCAGAGCACAGGGCAGAATTAGGCTTTTCCCCAAGTGCAGTTGTGGACAGAACATTCTTTTAAAACATCTCCAGAAGCGGCGACTGCAACTCCATTTCATGTAATAACCTAGGCTAGAACATTCACTCAGGAATTGATTCATATGGTTTTAATTCTTTTGACTTCCTGGAGAAATTCAAACTTGTACCATCCAGCAGCCCACAAAATGTTCCTATCTTGGGGTTGCCTTGAGGTGAAAACACTCACCTTGAGCACACAAGAGACAGAAAGCAGGATTCACAAGCTGGAGTTCTTGTATTAAACTTTCAGCAGTCACGGGTGAAATGTGTATACTAAAATTAAATCAAAGATTCAGTGGTTCACAGAAAGGTGATTAAATATTCATTAGGCAGAAGACAGATGGAGAGAACTTCTGCCAGCTAAGTATGACTGTCACCTGGTGTGAGGCCATATTTGTAAGGAGGAAAACCTAAACTCTTTCTTCTTCCAGTCTGAATGTCCTAGAACCTTATTGTTTTTTGGATGTTGATTCCTCAGAACAGTAGCACTAAATAAAGGACAAAAACACATCACAAAGCATTTTCCGAAATAAAAATTCTGTAAGGCAGAAACAGGCTTGGGTGGCAAATTCTGGGAAATTATCAAAATGAAGGACGGGAGCTTGAACACTATTGTGAAGTATCTCATCTGACTTAATCCTAAATTTTCTTTGTGGGCTGATATTCTGACTTGACATCAATCATGATTCAAATCTATGCACCCACCTGGCTATTCCTGGTCTGCAGCTGACCCTGACCACCATCACCCCTGTTAGTTCTCTGCTCTTCTTGTTGGACATGGTGGAATGGTGTCCTTCCAGCCCTGCACTCCCTGGCAGCTCCTAACTCACTGCTCTCCTCACTGTAGCCCCTCCTGCAACACTCCAGCAGAAAGAGCAGGGCCCAGACACCATTGTGGAATCTTTGCACGTAATACAATACACTCCATAGTAAAGAAAATCTAAATAATAGATTTTGCTTATAAAATCACATACTTTAAATATTGTATTGAGCACAAGCTATTTGATACATGCAGGAAATCTTTCTTGGATTCCTCTTGTGGGTGCAGTGGAACCAGTTCAGCTCTCACAGGAGCACCAAAGAGACAGAACTTAGCGTGACTGAAAGCTGTGCTGTTGTTTCCTTGTGTCCTTGGTATGTCTGAAAAGAATAAATTTTTCACAGAAGGCTTAATCATGTTACCTTGTCATCTAAAAGAAGAGAGTTGAAAATAAAAATTAGATTTGACCCATAGATTGACTTAGGCCACGTACAAAGAGATATCTTTAAAAGTCAATTAAATTTCTATATGTGACAGTAAAAAAGACTTAAAGTAGTATGAGACTTCTTTAACTCATAAAAAAAGTAAAACCTGTCTCTTTCTGCCCCCGAAATTAAAAAAAAATTTAAACACAACCCTACTATAAATTAAAGTGGAAAAAACAACTACATACCTAATTGAAGTAATGTTCCTCATTTATCAACACAGCATTTTTGTCTGTTACTGTGCCAGGCATACATTCAAGTAGCCATCAGTGACTCTGAAAACATGTGATCAAAACTACCCTAAGGTCAGTCACAGCAAACAAATGGAGAATACCATTTAAAAAAGAACCAAATTCTAACTTCACACCCAGTTAACAAACTGTCCCTTGCCATACTTGCCTTCCAGGTTTTTCTAATGTTATGTAGAAATAAAGATACATGTCATAACTGAAAAGATCACATTTATAAATGGAGTAGAAGATTCCTGAGTGCTGAGATGCATTAATTATAGCCAAAAATGAACGAAAAAGAGGACAGGGGCTGGCAGATACCTTTACTAAAAATTAAGAGATTTTTAAACCCACCAGATTGGATGATCTAGCTAAAGCAAGCCAGTTATCAGTAAGTACTCTGGTAAGAAGGCTAAAAGTGAATACTTGAAAAATTCCCCTCCATATGCAGACATATTTTTATGTTCTTTTAAATTCACAATTTTGCTAAGTGTGCTTGTTTTTTTCCCTTTGTAAATATAAAAGTCACAGATTAGTATCTCAAAATAGGAAATACTACAACAGGAGGCAGCTGAGTGAAAAACAAGCTTTGTAATCATCAAAGAATTAAAGCTATAATATGCTGTACAATGAATTGCACATCATCTGCACAATACAGTGATGTTTTGTGATGCTCCCTCTTCTTGATTAAAGGTCAAACTTTCTGCAGCTTTAGTGAATATGACAGTTCAGAGTGAATGTTAAGTTCAACCGAAAGCACTTCTAAAAGCATTCCCCTAGAAATACTCTGCAGCAGCAGCATTTGCAGAGTCTGTGCCCCCCAAAGATGTGAATCAATGAACCTCTCTACTGTTTTCCTATTAGCTGCAATGACTGTAGGTGTCCAAATTCCTTTGACTTCAGTAGAGTTCATTGAAAGATGCTGCTGAGAGTATACAGTGAAATCTGTCATATGAAAATTATACTTATTCTTTTGCGTTTACTCAGATATTTACACACATGCACAAATGCTGCTTCTATGTATACCAATCAGATTTGGGTGAATAAAACAAGGTAGATAAGAAGGCAGAATTTGAACTTAGTCTCATCTCATCTGGAGTCTTTGTAAGATTAACAAAGGCCTCCTAGAGGAAAAAAACCAACAATTGAACATCAGAAGGAGTTGTACACACTGCGTTTTGTTATTCTGAAAACTCTCAAGCATGTAGATTTTAAAGTTTATATGGTCATTCTCCTGTACCTGTGATATAGGAGCTATAGCTGAGATCTAGGTGTAGACAGACATTTTTCACTATTTTTTAGAAATTCAAGTATAAGGATAAGTTATTTCTTCTTCCTTATTATCTGACAAACATGTTCACTCTATTGCCTTATTAAATTACATCTATAAGCCATAGGAATTAAAAAAACCCAAAGGTAAACATAAAAATATTGTAATTTTAAATATTTTTTAAAATTTTCCTTCCTTAGATATGTAGAGGCTTAATGCATATGGAAAATATTGCAAAAAATAAAGGTTTGATGGATGTCCAAACAGACAAACCCTTACTCATGTGAGTCAGAAATATGAGTTCAGGTGGTGGTGATCTATCCCTAATTCTTTTGCAGTGAGAAAACCAGACATTCTGATGTAGTATGAATCCTCATAAACTTCCCAAGAGTGTTATGCAACTTCCCCCTTTAGTAAATAGATTTCTCTAAGATGATGTTGGAGTAGACAACATTCATATTAATCAGGTCTACATTGGCTGAGACTACATGCCAACAGACCACAGTCAAAGTTTTTTGCCTTTGTTTTTCACATGCCGCAAAATTTGAATTGTTTTATAGTTAACACTGGAAAGAAAATTATATACATCCTGACATACGTCTCATGTGGTCCTGTAGTGTTTTTGTCTTCATTCAATTTAAAGGTCTATCCTAAAATTCCATTATTTCACTCACTGCCATGAGTTGAAGAAGTCTAAATAACTGCTTTGAGATTAGGTTAATTTGATGCATTAAATAATCACGGTTTAAATGTGATTGATACCAGAGTCAAGAACGAGACATTCAGCACAGCAGGTGCTCAATCACCATTACCTTCTCTCAAGTTCACCACCCTATAGCTGAAGGATTCTTTTTCTTCTTTTGGGTTGATTGCTGATGTTATTATCATGAAAAGAATGCTTGTTAGAGGACTACTGCTCATTCTCGACGATTATATTTTTTTACAAACAAAGAGAGCTTTGTTTCTCAAACTGAAAACAAACATAACATTCCAGTAAGGTGAAAATCAAGGCAGGGACAGCTGTTTCATGAATCACAGAATTGGTTTTTTTGGAACAGACCTTTAAAGATCATTTAGTTCCAAAACCCCTTGCCATGGGCACAGACAGCTTCCTCAAGACCATGTGGCTCAGAGCCCTATTCAACCTGGTCTTCAGCATTTCCAGGGATGGGGCATCCACAGCTTCTCTGGGCAACCTGTTCCAGTGCCTTGCCACCCTCGCAACAAAGAATTTCAAAGTACAATTTTCTACTTTTAGAAGACTCTTCAAATTCAGATGCTTGAGTATGGTATGGAACAGCCATAACATTTTTCCAGGATTTCCAAACCCCTAGTACTGAGTAAAAATTAAAACTTTATCAACTCAAGCATAGTGAAAACTATGCACAGCTGTAAGTTCTCAGTTGAAATCAGGCTAAAAATGTGGAGTGACAATTTTGACAGTTGTAAAAGTCTTCAGTAATGCCATGTACCTGTTAGAACCTGGATAGTAAAGTCAAATTGAACTAGCATCCAGTTAAAAACATCTCCCTGATTGATCTCATGGTATATCCTGTGGCTGAAAGTTCACTAAAAGCAGAGTGAGCAGAGCTGTTAAGACTGAAGGTAGAAGAGTAGAAGTATCTTTGCAATCCTAATCATGATGAAAGCACCTTGAAGAACATTTCTTCATGTTAATTTCCTTTTTGAAGAAAATTTGAGCATAGCCTAGAGGGAGAGATTGTCTTTGATTCAGACCATGAAAGGCATTAATACAGGTTCAAAGACCAATGCAATTGTAAGAAAATAATGAAATAAGAATATAGTGCATTAAAAAAATAGACACAGATTTAAGAGACACTGCAGTTGGTAGAAAAAAAACAATCCAAAACTAGAAACAGTATTTATTTCAGCAGTAGAAAAAATGAGATACTTTACTAAAAGACAACCAGGTAGTGAATAGATCACTGCATATAATTGATTTCACCTGAAGTTGAGACAGAACCCTTTTCTTTAAAAAAAAAGTAAGATGTGTTCCAATATCTAATAAACCAAATACAATGAGACAGTTTTTAAAAAAGAGTTGTTCAAAAATATGCAGAAGAAAAAAGACTAAGATTTCTACAACATAAATTCCAAAGCACTAGATTAAACCAAAGTTTCTGCACAAAATTTACTTTCTATGTGTCAATTTTTTTCTGCTCTGGAAACATGGTGGCAGTCAGAGAGAAACTGATAGCAGATTATTAGATGCTTAAGTTTCCTGAAAGAAACTTAGATGCCTGCTTAAGTAAAAAGATATTTATTTCTAAGATCTGCCCTTTAACAGAAATAGCACCTTTTTATGACTATGCAGTTAATTTAATGGGTAAAATATTAAAATATGAATGTGCTTCTGTTGTATTTTTTCTTTGATGTAAAGTTAGACATCCACAATGTAGACTGCAAATGCAAATTATTTAAGATTAATTTATACTCTGGTTGTTACGGAAACTACTCAAAAATGTACCATTCTCTTCACTATAAAATATTAATATTCCCCTAGTAAGTTTTGCAGAGTTGTGATTGTTTATTGGAAAAGTATTAAGGAACAAAAGTAACTCAAGAACTCACTTGTATGTGAGTTCTTTTTTAAGGCAGGCAGTTTCCACATTAAAAACAATAACCCAAAATTATAATTAATTATTAATCATGTCCAAAGAAGTAACAAGCATGATTACTATTTCATATCAGAAAAAGTTGGGAATAGTTTCTCTATCTATGGTCTAAACCTTTCATCTCATACTTTTACACTTCCTATAAAATTGATAGTGAAAATCAAATCATTGGCAGATTGTACCTGTGACAAACTGCTTCTCTGCCATGGATGGAACTCAGATACTTCCAAATCACCTCTTTGGATATGACAGCTCAGACCAGACAGGCACTTCTCTCAGTGGGTTGTGATCCATCTTTCTTTTGAATAAAATCATAACCAAAATTTTTCAAATAGATGAAGGATGCAAGACTTCTGACAGTCTTCCTGAGAAATGTGCTCTTTACAGTGAGATGTAGTGGAGATTGAACTTTAACCTTTCTCACTGTGAAACTGAATACTAACATTCCTGACATTCAGAGGGTGTGAGCAGAAAAAGGGGTTATTTCCCAGCTCTCCTGGAGGAGTCTTCATCCTAGTTTCTTCTCAGAACTGCTTGCACTTTAAAGAGAGAGCATGTTTGACAAAGTAAATGCAAATGGATTTATAAATATATAAAGGCATTTTTTTTGTACTTATAGCAGCCCAGATCACACAGCAAACTTCAGTGGGACAGCTAGAAATAGGTGTGAGGAGGTTACAAGAGAAGCTGTCCTTTACAGCAGGACAGTCTGAACACATTCAATAATGTGCTCCAGGGTCTGTCTTTATTGATGGAAACCTAAGTGCCTTCACATATTTAAAGACATAAAGCATAAAGTTTTGTGACAGACTCTCCCACGTACCCCTGTGGCTGAAATGTTTTCTTTTGGAAAAACAGAGAATAAAGCTGAAGCAATAAATGTTGATTATACACATTTAAAGCTCCTTAGACATCTACTCTGTTTCTGGTAACATGGATGATCAAAAGTTAAGACATGTAGGTATTTTTTAATTCAATATTTCTGGAATTTTGAACTCGCTGAAAGGAAAACCAGACTTCAGATTGTGCTGTATCTGTCTACCATGTCAGCTCATTCTCCATTTCCTACCTTCATTTCAGGTGAAATATCCACTGTCAGTTTGAAGTATGAAACAGCTGAGATGGTGACCAAAAATATCAACAATAAAACAATGACAAATCATCACTTACACTATGGCAGCTCTTGTTACCTGAAGATTTAGTCTACAGACCATGTGTTTAAACTGGTGCTTATGATGCAGTAGTATCAGAAAAGTGACCAGTCTGTCTTTAACAAAACTCTTCTCTCATGGACCTTGTGAAGCTGGGAGTTGACATTTTAATGTAAATAGGAATGGAAAATTTTTACTGATTGCCTAGCACTGTAACCTACTTCTCATTGAAACATAAATGGTTGACAGAATTCAAATATGTGCTTTTTTAGTTGAGAAACTCGTGCTGAATTCCTGAGAAATGTGATAGCTTGACTAAGATATGATGTCATATAGATGACCCAGAGTGAGAACATTACAGTATTTCTTTTGTTCTTGTTTCACTTATATTAATCTAATTTTGCAAGTCCATATGTCATATATATATATGGACAAGACCCAAATAAATGGAAATTCCTCATTATCTTCTAGGTGGGAAAAGACATGAATATTTACAATTTAGCAAGATAACTAAAAAATACCTATGATACTACATGAATAAAAGAATGAAGATCAATGGATTTATCATCATATGGTCTTGTAAGTAGTCTCATAATTTAATAGATGGTGAAATTGAAGTCATTCACATTAAGAAAGACTGAAGTCTTATAGATTCTTGAAAAGAAATACAAGATTTTTATCAATAAAATAGGCTACCTAAGTACACTCAGGAAGAATTCATCAATGACCCAAAGAAGCACATTTCTTATGGGAAGTTATCAATTGGCAGCAAGAAATAAACACACACAGCCCAATATGGGAAAAAAGTTTCAGAAGTGAGTAAGAGTGAGAATTTTTGCAGAAGATCATGAGTAAACCATGTAGTGCATTCTCAGAACATTACCAATGTCAGCAATTAACTCTCATTTAAAGAAGATAATTAAATTTTTAACCAGTATATGGGAGAGCCTTCAAAGGCTGCACAAGTGTTCTCTGGGAACATATAGCTTTGTGAGTAGCAGTAAGTTTGTTAAGTAGCTATGAAATGCTGCCGGTAAGGATGTGCTAGGCACAACTCACAATAACAGAATCACTGAGCAGTTTGAGGGACCCAGAAGGATCATGGAATTCAACTCCTAAGTGAATGGCCCCTACAGGGATTGAACCTGTGACTTTGGCATTATTGAAACCATGCTCTGACCAACTGAGATTATCTTGGGGTCAGCTTCCTCCTTTACTTTGGCTTTGAAGCAAAGGATAATTTAGATAGGGCTAGAGGAAGATTCTAAAACCTTTTAGAGTAACAATATGATCATGTCTCTGCAACAGCAAAGAAGATTGTCTTGACTAAGAACTGTTTCAGCTTTCATTTCGTCTAAGTATACATGCAGGTCTCTAAAAGTTTGCTAAAATGAGTATCCTGGGCTAAGCCAGTTATGAATATTTGTGAGATGGCCACTTAAGTACATTAAAGGAAAGCAAAAGCAATTAAACTTCTCAAGGGTATTTCAGTAGCATCCCTTGTAGTTTCTTTTGTAACAAAATGAGGATGGAATTAAGGATCAGAAAATAAAACCAAATTTATTTTGCCTGTTTCAGAATGATCACAATTGTGGCTGGGGAGTTGTCTGTATAGACCTTTGAAACCTGTGGGATTATAGCCAAACATAAATATTGAGAGGTGCAGCTGGGCTATTTTGCTTTTAAGTTTGGAAATGTGGATTTTAAACTACTTATAGGAACAGGATTCATAAAAAGAATTTACTATGTTGCTCTTGGACTAGTCATGAAAATAAATGGAATGTTGATTATATAACAAATGTTAGTAAAGTGCTAAAAGTGAACATGATGTAAACAAAAACTTTGATAGTCTCTTTCCATTTACAACAAAAACCCAGCAAACAACAGTGATAAATTAATGTTCTGATGGTGATTCTAAACAACTTCCTTATTCTGGACAATAACTGTAATTCCAGTAATTGGGAAGGGCAAAGGCTGTTAGGGACATTTTGTGGTAAACAGTGATGTTTGCATCCCTAATTTTAAATCATTAACTCATGCAATTAACATTTTTTTATAAACTGCATTTTCATATTTTATGCTTTTCTGCCTCTTTTGTGTCTACACAAACATACAGAAGCACAGGGCAAGAAGAACAGAATAGATAATAAGACACGTTTTTCTATTCATATGAAAAATATTCTGTGTTAAAATGATGATGTTTAAAGAAAAATTATATTTTCTCATAACTTCATATCCATTGGTTTGCAGATTTTTGTTTTCATATCAGATTTACTTTTAACAGTGTTATTGCATTTTTCATAGCATGTCAGAATCTTTTTATGTGAGATGACTTAAACCCATTTTCAATTATTGTATCTTCTTAGTGACTGGCTGAATATATATTTAGGAATATATTGTACATTGTATGATATTATGTAAATGATAGCTAGATACCATAGATTTACCAGCAGGAGTAAACTTGTTTAGTTTCAGGCCAATTTAATAATTTTGACTTTTTAAATATTGAACTCAGAAGGCAAAAAAATATGTAAGCAGTTATTGTCACTGCAGGGCCAGTTAGTTTAGTGAAATTACCCTAGAGAAGAGTGAGGCACAGGAATTTTAAATTGTATGAGTCTTCAGTGAAGAAATAAGTTAGTTTTAAGTGAAAAAATCCTTCTAAGATACCTTTCAAAATTCTTCCCAGTCATCATTTCTGTGCAGAGAAAATGAGAAGATAACTGTCTTCTCCAGAGCACATCGTAAGGACTTAAAAATGTAGCAACCATGGTGAAAACAGTTCTGGCCAGACAGAACTAAGTTGGATCTAGAGGATGCATGGAAGGATAAGTCATCAAAAATCTTCAGATACTGAATATCCAATATTCTCTGCTTAGTCTTGAGGGGGTGGTTAAGTGTGTTTATAAAGCATATCTTAAGCCTCTAAAAATTTACACTCAAAATTGAGCTGAGGAGAAAAACAGTTGACCTAGACTGGACTGCAGAACTTAAAGCCAGCACTGTGCCCATGTGGCCAAGAAGCCCAGAGGCATCCTGGTTTATACCAAGGAGAGGGTGGCCAGGGCAGGGCAGGGATTGCCCTCTGTACTGGGCATTGGTGAGGCCCAACCTAAGTTCTGTCCCATTTTGGGCCCCTCAAGTCAGGAATGACACTGGGGTGCTGGAGCATGTCCAGTGAAGGGCAACAGAGATGGTGAAGGGTCTACGGAATAATTCCTATGAAGAGTGGCTGAAGGAGCTCGGGTTTTTACAGTGGAGAGAAGGCACAGAGGAGACCTTATCCTTCCTTCCAAAATTTTAGCAATTCAGTTAAAATCTTGCCCTTTACTTGTGCTTAGTGTTTTGGGATTCCAACAAATATTCACATAAACTTGTCCAGCTGCAGGTACAAACCAGTTTTTTGATTGAGTGAGTTATGTGTTCAAGTCATTGGTACAACCACAAACTAAATTAAAAAAAAAAATCTTACTCTTCTGAAAACAATCTAGGAAGATTTTAACAGCCTTTGCAGCATGAAATGGAATATTAACAAATGTCAGCACTGGGAATTAAAGTAAGTCCTAGCTAATTTTAAGTCTCCTCATGAAGAGTCTAACTTAGCCTAAAGAAATTAATCATTTCTTTGCAAAAGGTTAGTGCCAATACTACCATTTAGATTTTATAAATCAAAAATTAACATCTTCAAGCACAAGAGAAAATTAATTCATGATCATTAATTCATAAATGGTAATTGTATGCAGAGGGCCTTAGATATTTTATATACTTTGTATATATAAATCCCAGGCATCTTTTCTGAGCATTCTTGCATTCTCTTTTGCTGCTGTAATTTCTTTTTTGCTTCACTGGGGACTAAAAATGTGTAAAGGATGCAAGAGTAGAGCTTTGGGTTTTTAAGCATTCCAAAGCACATACATACATGATTTTGATCAGATCTGACTAAAAGTGCTACAATTAAAACTAATGAAATTTTGTATGCATCTCTGAACAAATTTTGAAGGTACAAAACCCAGAGGGACACAGTTTCTAATAGAAGTGCTGACAGGGCCTTATGAACGAACACAATTATTTCAAATATATTGAGCAAATACCTTTAATCAACAGCTGAATGGTAGCATGCTGTGATAATTATTTCTGGTTGATGATGAGAAGACTGATTGCAATTTCCTCATTAACTTACTTTTTCCCCACTTCCATAAGTATTTTTCACTACATACTTTCTTACTTCAACAACTGATATCTTCTTCCTGTTGCACTAATTTTTTAGTCACAAAATCTGTTCAGGTTCTTATGTCTACCACCTTTGTTGATGAGTAAATAACTTTTTTTTTTCCAAACAGGAAATATTCCCACATTTAAAAAAAAAAGCTTAATGTCAAGCCATGGTGTGTTACATGGTGTGTTATTTGTTATGGTTATGGCAGTTCTCCAAAAGAAAATAAATTGAACCAGTCCTCTGCCCATTCTTTTTAAGGAATGCTTAGAAGCAGGAAAAATAAATTAAAAACCCTTTCACTCTAGAAGAGTATGCAGCATATTTAAACACAAAGATTTTCAGTTGTGAGCTTAGGGGTTTGTTTTATTTTCATCAAGAAGGTTTTGGGTATTTGACCCATTTTTATTAATTTTTTCTAACAAGGGTGAAAGAAAAAAAAATTAAAAAAATACCAGATTTCTTTTTCTGTTTCAAATTTATGTTGGTGTCTCTTAGAGACAGAAGAGAGGAGGAGTCAATTGCCTCAATTCTCATAATTATAATTTAGTATTCTCACTAACACCTTTAGTGTAATCTCTGTTAGGAGTAAGGATCTGGATAAATTATTTTTATGAATGTGTTTGAATCAAACTTATCATATATACTTTTTACACGGCAAGAAATTCTATTAGAGAAAAAAACATCTGTAATCTGAGCAGAAGTATTTAGGATATCCTGCAGTATGTTAGAAATGTCATTGTGGTTACTTAAGCCTGTTTCTATCTCAGAAGTTGCATTTGCTACTTGAATAAGGTTGAAATTATTTTGCTTATTGAAAAGGGAATTTTGAGTATTAGGCAGGGAATTCTACAATGTCCTTCTGAGAGTCAGCAACCTATGTTCATCTTTCTACATTAAAACTGGACAGCCAGAAGAACTAACTCAAGAACCAGAATAACCTTAGAGGCAATATGGACACAAAGAAAGGAGAAAAGCCCTATGTTTGGCTCCTTTAGAATGAGTTGTACATGTGCTGCATATTTAATTTGTTTAGGGGAAAGGTTATTTTAAGCCATTATAAAGATTGTGCTTAGCCTTGCAAAGTTTGAGATCTACCATGGTTTCTTACTTACGCTTAGCTTTAGGTGTCTTTCCCAAGTTGGAGTAATCTTTTCTTTAAAAATAAAAATACTTTGAATTTAAGTTTCTTGCAACCACGTTTATAAGAATTTAATAGGTCAAAACCATTCAGACATCAGCATAGAAATCAAGACAAATGCACTGGAAAACAACCATTATATTATTTTCTTTAAAAACTTTGGATCACATTTCAACAAAATCTTTAACATCTATGGATGCTTTTGCTATTTAACATCACATAAATATTTTACTAGTTTTTTACTTGTTTTACACCTAGTTTTAATACTGAAACCTCTTTTGTGTATCCTCCCTATTGCATTATTATTAATAATAATTTCCTACATTACTGGAGTATGCAGAATTCTCAGAAAATATTAGAATTATGCCAGTTGGAAAATATATACCAGTAAACTATCTCATGCTGAGAACCTAAGCCATATCCTGTTAAAATCACTTGGATTCTTCCTAGTAACTCACTCGATTTTGAATTTGGCTTGAAAAGAGAATTTGCTGACACAATCTCCTGTATTTAGAGGACATTTCTTTCTTTGTTTCTTCCTAAAGGTGAAAAAGGAAGTAAACAGTGGTAATCCAAGATCTGCCAGTAAGTGAGGAATCAGGCATGTGGGAAATGCAAATCTTTCAGATTCATCCCTGGATTTATAATTTGGAAAATGAGTTTTAGGCTATTTTTAGCTAATCTACTTTTATATTTTGTCATGGAGCCTGGATATTTTTGAAAATCTTCCTTTCTTGCTCTGGAATAATGTATCTCAAAAATCAATACTTTTTTTAACTGGATTTTTTTTCTGCTTGTGTCTGTGTAGGGACATAGAGGAAAGGCATAAACCCAAATCAAGTTTTTCTGGAAAAACTATACCAGACAAAATGTGGGAAAAGTACTCTAAAAAACAGGCTGAAATTGTATTTCAAAGATTTTCACAGTTGAGAATGTCAGCATAAAACAGGAAAAGGTGAGTTTTACAGTAACCAAGGTGGGAAATAACAATCCATCATATACAAATTTGAATATCTGTCCAAAAAGAAGAGGATAGAGTAACAAGTATGCAGTCCTGAATGCTGGACCAAGGCAATGTGATCTCTAAAATAAGGAAGGGAAACTTAGTGAATGAAGTTCCAGTAATTTAGTGGAGTTCCCTTCACTGTTTTCTCACGAGAAATACATTTGTCTTGCTATTATGGCTTTAATTTTTCTCAGCTACCTTAAATTCACAGGAGCTATATTAGTCCAGGAGAAGCATAATTGACAAGCACATTTACTTGTTTACACATTTCTGTGTTACGTTGCTCTCCTAAACCAAGTACTTTAAAAAGGTTTTGAGAGTCAGGCCTTTTTTTGGATATTCAAAAAGATATTTTCCAAGGGTGAGTGAATATATTACAGAATGTCCTACAGAAATAAGAGACAGGAAGACCCATCAGTAACTTCTGAGTGTCTGGCGAAATGCTTTAAAACAAAGATTACAGAAGCTGGTTGAATAAAAAAAAGTGAGGTACTTTCAAACCCTTTCTAAAATATACATCTGGTTTTCTATACATCAATATTTTTCACTTTATAATGAAAATCATCATTTATTCAAGTGCTTCTCTGAGATTCAAACCTGTGAAGTTATTTCTTTTTTGACATTGGAACAACCATTAAAGAAAAAAACTTTTCCCACTCTCTGCCTTACCTTCCCAAGGCCAATTTTACTTTTTAAAGACTGTCTAAAAATTCCTTAACTGTCCTTTCTGCATAGTAAACTATGCACTTGCATTTATGACATAAAAGGAACAGTGTCTGACATTTGGACATACTTTGGAGTTTTGTAGAGTGCCTGAAGTTCTCATTACAATGGAAGTGATTTCTTTTTCTTTAAAATACATCCTAATGAAAACTAAATGATAAATATTTGCAAAAGTAAATTTGGCTGTTAAACAAATTCCTAGAAACAATTCCAAAAAATCTTTCAATATGTAGGATGCAGTACTTCTTCAACAGCTGAAATGTCTGTAGCTGTTGTAAAGCAGGAAAGTGAATTTATCAGAATTAACGTATATTGTATACTGGATTAATTGGAAAATCAACAATGCTAACAGAATATTCTGCTACCTCTGTATATATTTGGTAAGAAATATAACAAATAACAAATTAACATGGTAATATGAAGATCTTTTTGGTACATACAGTGCATTATGATAGGCATGGCTGGCAGTATGACTCTGAAAGCACTTAAATGACCTGGAGGTGAGCATGGAAAGACAACGTGTAACACAATGCCATGCTTTTGGTTCAACAGAGACAGTCTGTGAAAACATGGCAGGGTCAAGATACTACAAATAAGCTGTTACTTAACCTTTTCGAGATGGTGTTATCAGAGCTGGCTATTAATTAGTTATCATTTGTCTTCATATAAAGATATTGGGAGGGTAGAGCTGTTTTCTCTGCTCTTTAATTTCAGACTATAGGTCTGACCTTGACATAGGACTGTAACTCCAGCTCAGAGTAATTCTAGCACACCTTAGCAGGGACAGTTCTTCCATATTTTTTTTGTTTCAGACTACTTTTTTTTCAGTTGAAAGAGTCCCACTGTTACCAATTACCCACAGTTAGACACAGGGTCAAGACCTTCTTGACTAGATGAGAAAAACTTCTAAATCATCCTGACCCATTCGTTTATTTCCCTTTAGGCCAACACTTTACTCTCTCATTCTTTAGCTGTAGTGACCACAAATAGGACTGTCAGACATCTTATGCTTTGAAAAGGCAAAATGGCATTTGAAGTGTGATGTTTGTCTACAGCTCTACCCTTGATGGAATGTTGCCAGGTATTTATTCACAACTCAAGCTGTGGTTGAAAAAGAAGAGATCAGTCACCAGCACATGTGACACAGGAGCAGCAAAGAACCTGCAGTAACTGAAATTATCATACATTAATAGCATAGGGAAAGTAGTCTACACAACCATATTTTGTCTTGCTTCTGGCCTAGGCAATCTTTAGTTTGTATGGATTATATACTGAATTAAATGTGAGAAATGTGATTACTGTTTTAACTTGGAGCATGGTAATGCATACAGCACTAAAGAGACAGACATTCTAGATACCAACATTCAAAGAAATATCTTTAAACTAGAATAAGATTATATTTACTGAAATTTTCCACTGGCTTGAAACCTTTACTCACTATGTAGTAGAGGAAACAGGACTCCTCCAACTCCAGATTTTCTTATAACTGGTATATAGAAATTTTATAGTTGATAATAGTAACTCTAATTAGAATTGTTATGGACCATGAATATCATCAAGGTGACAGGTCCTTATCTATGAAACTACACTCATCCAATTCTGAAAGATTAGATACAAGGGTAATTCTAAATAGATTTTTTATGTACCCTTTATTTTCTGAAAGGAAAATGGGAAAATGGGAAAATACTTTTCCAGTAAAAACCAGTTTCAATTGATTTGCACTGGTCAATAATTTGTATTACACCCAAAATGTTTTTAAGGAGAAAACAGGATATTTCCTGTTTAATATTTCCTTAATATTTAATTAAGGAAAATAATCTGTTTCTAGAGTTTTAATGTTCTAACAGTCCCAACAAAATACACTAAACAGTTATTATACATCAGATTATAGTAATATTGACACTTATGATTCTAATGATCTAATTATTACAGGTACCTTGTAATTAACAATAAAAATTGCTAAACATGATCTTCTGACTGGTTCTAAATGGAGATGATATATGTTTTACTGTGAGTTTTCATATTCTTAAAACTGGTTTAATCTGATTCACAAAGATGTTCTTCTGAAGTGACCAGTGGGATCTGTGTTTTCTGCTTAAGTCTGTTTTCTTATAAACTAAGATTTCTTCCTAGGATCATGAATCATTCTAAGCAGAATAACTACTTCTTAATACTGCCTATTAATTGATAGTAGGTGTTCTAGCACAAACCTACATTAAGTTCAAGTAAAGTAAAAACAAATTTAAGCAATAATATCTGCTCATTAGACAGTTGCTCTAACAACTAGAACCAGATCAATCAATATATGTCAAGTCCTGAGACTTTATAGTATCAAAAAAATCTCTGTGGGTGTTTACTAATAATGGCAAAATACTATTTTCCTTGTCAAATTTCAATATGGCTAAAAGTGTCCTTGAACATTTCCCACTAAGGCATTCTTGTCTGAGAATCGCATTGTGCATAATTTTCTTTCCCATGCTGCAGTCATGAACAGCATTCATCATGTTGACTAGAGTTGAGTCTGCTGCAGTTGCCAGAGAGATTTTTCTCACACTTACCCTTATGAAGTTCTCTCCAGTAATTTGATAAGTCCATTAAAGTCTCAGTTTTTAGACCACTAATTTGATGATGGGTCAGGTAATATCCTAGTGGTAATTCCTACTGGATTAACAAGAACAGATATAGCAAAGTTTCAACCCGATTCCTGGTGATCTAACCTACAAACACTCCAGTGGCTTCAAGCTGGAACTGAAATAATCTTTTATTCTGCAAGTAAGGTTAAAATATAATTTCTCAATGAACTTGTCAAGAACAGCATACCGTTATGTCATATACTATGATAAGATTTTCAATATACTCACCTTTTTTTTGGAAAAGATTTATGCCTCTCATTCATGTCTTCTGGGGAATAAGTAAAAGTCTTAATTTAATTCTTGGTAGCATAACTTGTTATTGCTTCTGCAGTCAAAATATTAAAAAATAGAACCATGTCTACAACATGTAACCCTGTCAGTTCCAGGACAGACAGAGGGGAACTGCTTGTGGTAAGTGCACAAAACTAATCCTGCAGGTCATAAAATCAGGTAGAGCTTTAAGTAACTAGTTTCTTTAAGTAATTGATTTTTGTAGACAACAACATCTGAACTTCTGGCTTTAGTCTATATATTTCTTTTCCTGTGAATTGGGCATCAGGTGGTGAATGTCTTTTCATGATTTGCACAATACACAACACCAACACTGGATGTTTCTTGTTTAAATAAAAAACATCCATAATACTTAGGAAATTACAGACTGATCACATTTCAGTCACTGAATAAAGTGAAAAACTAAACTATTTTTTTTTTCTCCACAGGCAGCCATGATCTATAACCCTGTGTGTAGGTTTTGGAGTTCAGTGTAATGATTTATGAAAAAGTATCCTGAAAGTTCTGAAAAACAAAAGAAAAAGTAAAATACTGGTATTTATGTTAAGTAATTGCATAATGATTACAGGGAACTTTCAGAAATCTGATCATAACATGAGAATAACATTTTCTTCAAGCCAACTCTCTGACAACTGCTTTTCCTGGCACAGACAAAAAGAAAAATACAGAAATAAAAAAGCAAGTTCTTATACTCAGTATCTCTTCATTATTGTTGGCAATCACTCACACTTTCCTCCTCTTGTACAGTGCTTTTGAGAACCCCACATATAAAAAATATTCAGTAGAACACCAAACGCAGGAGCCCCAAAAAGAAATGTGAAGAGAGAGATAAAAGTACACAATCAGTTGACTGAAAAAGGAAAACATAAAATTTAAAAAAAATTAGATTTAAAAAGTTTTCTGGTTTTATATATTTACTGATAATATTAGGTTCAGGATGAAATAATATTATTAATCAAAATAGAATAAATAATGAAAATAAATTTTGGGTTCTTTCAAAAGTTTTTTTGTTTGTTTGGGGGTTTTTTTGTTTGTTTTGTTTGTTTGTTTGTTTGGGGTTTTTTAGGGCATTTTTCGTTTTTAGAGTTTTTTTGTTGTTTTACCAAAGAAAAACCCCAAAACAACCCAAAGGCAGACCAAACCCAAAAATCAGTTTCTTACTTTCATTTTCAGAAAATAACATTAAAATTAGGATTTATTACAGCTATCTTTTTTTTTCTCTTATGCTTTATAGACTATGTTTTAAAAACAAAGTAGAAAAGTATAATAATATAAGAGAATTCCTACATTTGAGGGCCCAGTGCTGTAGGTTAAACTCTTTTTAATAGTGCATAGTAGCAGCTTCTTTTAAAGTAATCCCTACCTTAAATATCACAGCAAGTGTCAGTAAAACTTGTGTCTAATAGATTAACAGTTATCTATATGGCTGAGCATTGGTTGTAGTTACAGCATACCAAAGGAATGTTGCTGTGCATAAATATTATTTTTGAAATATTACAAAGAACTGTATGAAGGTAATAAAAATGAACAGAAGTACCACGGAGAATGATGAAGCATGGATTTTTAAAAGCAAGTATAAAGTTAGGAAAAAAGGGCAGCAGATGAAACTTAGACAAGAAACAAAGAAATAGATCACTTACATTTCATTAGAAAATAACAGAGATTCAGACAGGGTGATGAGAACATCATAACACCCCAGAAAGAAAGATGGACACCATAACAGCTTGCACAGTCTCCCACCAAACTTGGAAGCGAAATTAATTGTTTCAAACTGGGCTTTTGATTAATATTTATTTTTATTGAACACGAAGAATAGGAAATTCACCTAAGAGATCATATTCTTCAGGCAAGAAATTAGTGACTTTAAGACAGTAAGAAATTTCAAGAGCTCATTGCCATCCTGAGTACCAAATTCTATGCAACACACCTGAAAATATTTGGTTTTAGTTAAGATGAATGGTAAATAATTTTTTAATTTTCCAGAGTCTAGTTATTTGTTCTAGTCTGGGGCAAAGACATTCCCAATTTAACAGCTTTCCTCTACAATACTGTGCAGACCCTATGCAGTTGCTACACACCCTGCTGACAATATGATTATACATGTGCAAGGCTGGCAATTAAAAGTGTGGTTTCCACTGGCACCCCAGGGAATAGTATGTGAATTCATGGTGATACTCCCAGAGTCAAAGGAATTCTCTTGTTAAAGGTGATTTAAATTGTTTTCATTGTCTGTCAAAGAAAGGCAGCACCCCCCCCCAGCCAATTCAAAAGCCAATTCAATTAGTTTCCTTCCACTTATGGTCTTCCAAAAAATCACAGTGTAGTTAAAAGCCCTATCCATCAGGCAGATCAGTCATAGCTGAGCTATTAAATATCTATGGGCCATAAAGCAATTTTTTTTCTGAGCAGAGCTACTGTGTAATAAATGTATAACTTATTTTAAACAAAAATGCTATTGAAAGGCAGTTTCCCATGATAGATGCGTAGATAGTCCTGGGTTTCAGGCTTCTCAAACTAATAATTTTCCTCAGAGAAAAATCTTATTTTTAATATTATTCTTAATAACAAAATAAAAGACACTATTTTTTCCCCAAGTTGTGTGAGCTTTCTTGTTGATTTTGGGGTTTTTAGTTCTTTGTTCCCTTTTTTTTTTCTTTTGGGTTTTTGAGAACAATAACAACGCGACCTACTTTTAACAACATACTGATATGTACAGATGTATAGGTATATATATGAATAGAGAGTTGTTTATATATTTGGAAATAACTTGTAAATAATATGGGAACAGGACAAGTAAAAACCTGCTTAGAACATCTGTGCTCAGCCAACTGTCTCATATAGGTATATGGACATATTTGACAAGGCATATTCATTGTATTATGAATGGGATAGTAATTATTAAAAAGGGTTTCCTTTCTTAAAGACATCATCTTAGCACTGGTGACTTCAAACAGTCTAAAAGGTGGAAATATTATAAAGCATGATGAGCCATTTAATGTGCCACTCATTTTTGTTGCTCAAGGGAGATAACGCACGAAATCCTTATGACCTTGTCTGATCTGTTGCTCAATTTATATGATTTGCTCTAATTTATTCTGCTACTTATAAGTCTTAAAGTCTTTTCTTGCAACTTTTTTTCTTGTATCTTGCCTTTCAACTCCTGTCTTTCAAGGCTGATGAGAATTACCTGCTAACAATTGTTTAATAATGTGTGTGGATTTCTGCTGTTAACTGTCATTGCTTTCTTTGGGCATTAAAAGCTGTGACCAGGCAAGTCAGTCAAGGATTATATCAAATTAATGTAAATGACAGGACAAAATATATTTCTAATTCACCATTGGGCCCCATTGAAAGATAATTGCTACAACTGTACTGAAATCTTAGCGAGCTTGTGGAGCTTTTTAAAGACCAAATTTTAAAATAAAAAAAGGTATTGCTTTGCTAGCAAAGACAAAGGTGAACATTCAAAAAAAGTATTACTCATAGATTTTTTTTTTTTACAGAATTAAACCAAACTTTGAGGACACTTCCATTACTCCGACTGGAAAGTTTATACTGGTTAAGATATTACTCTCTGAGAAGTTTTGTGAGAAATGATGAATTTGACTCAGCTTAAATTGAAAATGGAAGTACACAGATAAGAAAATCTTCATATACAGATTTGCATAAATTACATATTTGCCAGAACTATTAGGAGACCTTAACAACAAAAGATAGATTATGAGGTGCTGTAAACTGAATTCTGGGTGAGAACCTTTTTAAAAACCAGTTTGTTGTCCAGTGGGATAACAGAATTTAATCAGGGGTCATGACATCTAAGTATAAAGGGCTGCACACACCCATGCCATGCAGTGATCATTACAGCTCCTGAAAGCTTGTTTTGTGAAGTCCTAAATCTGGAAAATTTTCAAGGGTTAGTTACTTTTAAAACTTGAGCAGTTTCATTGAATTCAGTGACACAGTCCATATTAGCAAAACTCAGATTTATTTTAAATATTCATAAGATGAAGCTAAAGTTTTCACAAGAAATAGTGGACCGGATTAAATAGGAAAAAAAGCTCAACAAAAACTTATAAGGAGAAATTGCAATAAACCTAATAAAAATAATCAATAATTCCAGTCCAAAACCCATGACAAATATGGATCAGAGAATGGTGAACAATAATTTGAAATTAAATGCTCTGTAGAAATGCAGAAAGTGACACATTAGTAAATAGATTATACCTAACATGAAATACACGGGAGGAACTATTTGAAGAATATTTTTTATTTCAGGCTTGCAAAGGTTGAAAGGCAAAGTGGAAACCAGTTAAACTGTTAAATATCTTTGACCTATACCTCCCAATTTATTCATTACCCTCCCAGTTTATTCATTACCCTAAATTGGGTAATGAATAAACTTTATCAAGTTTATTCATTACCCAATTTAGGGTAATGAATAAACTTGATAAAGCTAAATATTAACAGGACAAATAGCCAAGCAATACATTTAAACTTTCAGAGAGTGATGTAATTTAAATTGGCCATAAATTTCAAAACTGACAAAATGTTACACTTCCATTATGAAAGTTTATTAAAGATTTTAATTCACTATATATATATATATATATATATATATGTTAAAAAAAAGGAACATGATTCTATATAAAGAAAATGTCTTCTATATGGACAAAAATATCCTTAAAATAGTTTTACTTTTGCGGTCTTCAATAGCATGTTATTACACAAGATATGACAATAGCTCTTTCTAGAGATCAGAATGAGAACACTTACATATGACATCATTTTCTGATCTGGTATACCAGGTTGTGGTTCTGATTGAGAAGAATGAGCCATTTTTGTGAAATATCTCTTGATCTCAGTTAATCATTCACAGTGGCTGGCTACACAATGTTTCATAATTTACAGACTGTGCCGAGAAAAAGTCGCTTGTTTCATTTCTCTAGGAACATAATGGATGAGAACTGAAATCATTCAGGTGAATGGACACTGGAGGGATGCTATTCTGATGTAATATATTACCACTACCCTGCTTATAACAGAGCAGGAACAATGTCCCATTGTCCAAAGCAGGAATTTAAGCTTTAGTAAAATTCATCAAGTATATCAAGTGCTTCCTATAAAAGCAGACATGAGGTAGTTATTTTTTATTGACCAACGTAAATCAGACTGGAAGTGCAGTTCTGTGCCTGTGAATGAAGTTTTGGTTCACAGCATCCCACCACAGCTTGATTTTTTGAAAGGCACTATTTAATCTGTTATTAAAAATATAAAGCACAACAACAACAACAACAAATTCAAAGCTTTCTGAACCATCTAACTGAAAATATTCTTGACTGCCAAAGTAAAAACATTTTCAGAATACAGATGGATTGTCTCTACGTTACTTTAATTTTTCTTCCTTTCTAAATTGAGTTTGGCACAGTTATGAAAAATGGGTCGTGGGGTTTTTTTACTCACAGTTTTCTATATTAATATTCTGGTTTTTTATTATTGCAGAGTTCAGTATTTCTATCCTTCAGTGGAATTAATCCATGTTAAAATAAGGTAAGACAGTGAAAGGAAAGAATTGTAGAGCCATGTGGATGCCCTCACACACACTGAATATTGAATTCTTTGACCATCAGCCTCTGCATTTTCATTGTGATTTCTGGGTTAAGATTCTAGTACACTAAACTATAAATGTCAGTTTCTGTCCTGCAGATATCAAATGTAAAACTGTTATTCTGAATATCTAAATAATCAGAGAAGTTAGACAGCATGGGGTTTTTTTCATTAAAAGTACTTCACGTTTGCAATGTGTTTATGATTTGGAGATCCCCTTCCTATTTAGCTTCCCACTTGAGGGTCCTCTGTTTTGCTGTCTGCTATGCTAGTTTGAACTGTTACTTTTCCTGTCCTTCTGGTACTTCTTTCTGAATTTTATGGTGTTCCATATATATCTATCTGTGTTCAAATAAACTCATCCTTGAAAACTAACATCTCGCAGCCTGAGCTTCCAATTCCATTTAGTATTTACTGTGCTGGTCACAAAAATCCTACCTGTGACATCCATAATGATTTAAAAATACTGCTTTATGCCATGTAGACAGCCATTTCCTGATTTGCCTTTATCACCATCCCTGAGTTCCAGGTGCTCCTGTAAGAGAGGTAACAGTCTGTCCTAGAATTACTTAATAACAATATGAACACAGATCCCACAATTCTCAGTAACAGGCTGAACCCAAAGTATTTGGATAATTGATAATCTGGATAATGACTCTATACTATTTCCTCACTGGATAAATTAAGCAGGCAGTTCACACTGAAAGTCATCACTCTGTCAGTTAAGGGGAAATAAACGTGGAATGCACTTATGGAAGGTGACAAATCCAAATAGCAGAAGGAATTAGGAGCAGTCAGAGAAAGGAGAATGCCTTGATTGCATCAGAATAGATTCAAATGATTTGGGGAAATAATATGAGAAAACTGAATAAACAAAAGCAACATTTTGATGAGATATATTTGTATCTCTGTACATAGTTTAGAAATAACCTTAAATGCATCAGTTAAGGAATTTTTGAGATTTTTTTTTTTTATAGTCAGGGAAATTACATTTTTTTACACTTTGTTAAGTACCAATTACAGGGCTGAATCTGTATTTGAACTCAGTTACTAGGAAAGGACATTGACTAGAGAAAATCTAAAACATGACAAAAATCTTCAGAAGGCTACACAGTGGAAAGAGCGAAGACAGAAATGCATTTTGGAGGTAAGCAAACAATAAGTCATACAGTATTATAATTTAAAAAATGCATTCAGGGTGACAAAGAAAGAGGGGATGAGAATCAACATAAGAGAACATAGATTAGAGGTGTTAAAGAATTCACAGGACAACCTGACACAGAGAAGAAAATTTAAAAGAGAAAAAAAAACAAAAGTGAAAAAGAGATGGGATTGAGAAGCTACAACTTATTTCTGGCAAAATTGCTGCGTCTCTCTCACCAGATGAATTTAAGGCTAATGCAGTGCTGATTGTGAGGAAAGAATGTGCATCAATGAACATTTGGACAAACTGACCAAAACATAGCCCCAGAAGGACAAGGTTCTACAAACTATTAGGTGCAAATATCGTGTTTCTTATCATGCACAAGATTTCTCTCTGTGTCTAGGATGAAAAACAAGATAAAATGGCTGTGGCTTCATTAGGGCATGAATTTATAAGCTTAGCTCTTGTGGGAACTCTTGCAAGAAATTGTACAGAGCATCTCAAAACACATTTTTAATTGTTTTCACACACTAAAGTTATATGATCAGCTGTCCTTTTTCCCTTATATCCTATCCATACTTCTTTTACTCATACCCAACTCCCTGCCCATTTTTATGGAAGCAATAAAAGGCAAAGGAAGGTGGATTCACTCTTCTTACTCCAAACAACATAATTAAACTAATTTCTCAGCTTTGGGGTATTCCTTGATCTCGTTCCATTTCCTACTCTGATTAATCACACATTAGACCATCTGTAGAACTGACAAATGCTTTGGACTCTTCCTTCAAATAAGCCTTCAGAAAAGATCTAGTGCCTGGTACCTCCTCCCATTTCAAATTAACTTTTCAGATACCTTAACAATTTCCTTCCAAATTCATTCATCCTCATCCCTGAATAACCCATGTATTGAACATGGTATTTTTGGTGGATGTCCATTAATCCTCCCTCTGCTAATAACTGAAATGTTATCTGGCCTTGTCAACCCTGGAGATAACTCACCATATCCTTTCTGAAAAATGTAGCCTCTGGGAACAACTGGCACTAAGAAAAATGTCCCTGACCTGTCTTCCTTTTTTTTTTTTTTCTTATTTTCAGTTTAGTTTATACTTATTGATCCTTTAAAAAATCTCAGTAGCCCTGTAATGAAATCACAGTTTCAGGAGTCTTCCTTAGTGAATGGTGTTCGGCAGTGTACTCCTGCAGAATCTGAGGACAGCTGGAGACAGAGGAAATAGCCATGTGTGCCATGCAGGGCAGAGCATTCAGACACCATCCAGCATGACTTGGTGTCTTCCTCTCTTTGCAATGGTGTGTCATTCCTTCAGCACTTACAAGCTGAAAGTGGAGGGCTGTCATCTTTGGACCCCATGAACACAGCGGTATATGCCTGCTGAGATGTCACATTTCACTCAGAGGGTTATGAAAAAAACAACTAAGAAGTATTTAACCTCCATACAAGAAATAAATGATATCTGTGTTAGAAGTTACTAAATATTAGGTCACCATTCAAAAAGTTAAAGGTAGAGATACCAGTTTGAGCTTCCTGATGCACCACTGGCATAGTGAAATCTTGAATGAACAAAACATGCTACTTCTTTTGACAGATGATAGTTACCATGCTAGACATGAAGTGAAATATATGATTTTTAAGAGGCAGCTACCTAGTAAATTTAATCACATTCCCCCTCCCCCATTTTCACATTTCCTTTATTATCCCTTAACAGTCTTCAAATGGCTGCTGGACTGCCTTCATTATCATGTGTTATATGTGTTCACACCTCATCTTTTGAGGTTCAAATCAATCATAAATAGGAAAATGGTGACTTTAGTTTACTCTAATAATTACATGAACAAAATTTGGACAGATATTTAAAAGGAGAATTGGCAGCTCTCTTTCTTTATACCTTTCTATGTACCTGTACTGTAGATAGAATTGTGTTTGTGCTAAACGTCTTAGAGAAAGAAAGCCTGAATGCCAACCTTCCATTTTTAGCTGATTGAATACCTTTTGGTATTAAAGTGGACCCTGGAAATGTTACCTAATTTTGGGGACTTTATAATGAATGGTTCTTATATTCAACTATATAAATTTATCCTTAGTATCTAATGTGTTACCAGTTTATTGCTTTTTAGGTAAGATTTAGTTTGCTCTTAACGTACGACCTTTCCCCTCTCTACTTTTGTTCAGATATACAAGGCCCAGTGGTCAGCTTGGTGTCCACATTAAAATGAGTTGTCTGATCTCCACCTCTCAAGGAAGATTCAAGAAAATGCAGATGTTGACCAGAAATTATTTTACTTTTTAAAAATTAGCAGCCTCCATTAAATTAAACCAATGTCCCTAGTCATTTAAATGGCCCCATTCTGCTGATAAGTAGAGATTTCACTTCTAGGTTCATCTTCTGCTGGTACAGAGAGACAAAAACTCTGCAGAATATCTATTTGAATAATTTCTATATTTTTCACTATTTAAAATTTCCCTTGTTAATTTTTTACCCAATTAAGTTGACTAAATGCAACTTAATCTTTGGATCTCAGGATCCAAAGCCAATATTGCAGAACAGATTCTCATAATTCTCTTTTAGTTGTATGTCTTTTCAGGCATTGGTGCAAAATAGCTAATAAGAAATTGTGTAATTTCACCTGGAAGAGCACAGTGCTTCTTCCATAGTGGCTGATGGTACTGTCACCAAATACAAATCTCTATTACCTGCAAAAGTTTGTTGTTTTCTTGAACAACTTTTGTTTTCTGCTGTTTTATTATATTCCTCTTCTGTCTGATCTGTGCAGCAGTATTGTCTTCCTTGGGTTCCTTTGAGTGAATAGCATGAGCATGCCTCAGGCATGAATGGCATGGTTAATCGTTTTTCAATATTTGTTGGGTTTTTTCCCAACAGTGACCTAGGCCAAAACATTTTTTAAGGGTTTCTTCAGTTGTTTAGTTTAGTTTTCTACCTTTTAGAATCTATTTATTTTGGTTCTTATTCTGCTCTGCTTTGGCACTTGCTAAATGACCAGTCTGTTTTTCCCAAACATGCCATTTTTTTTCTCTGCTTGAAGTGTTCATACACTCATCCAGATGGATTATTTTTAAAACAACCTTTCAGTATACTTAAGCAAGTTAAAAAATAGTTCTTTAGCTTGTCTCAGTCTCTATCTGTCATAGATACATTCTGCAGACAGTAAAGTGTCTCAGATCTCCTGTGTCATGCAGAAAGACTTCTACAAATGTGATCTTGCCTTGAGTGATCAAAAAATATTTACCTGAAGAGAAAAATATGACCCTATGCCTGGTGTGTGACCTCTCACCTGTGGCCAGTGAAAGCATGGGAACAGTGTGCTTTAAAGCAAAGACTATTGTGCTGAGGTATTTTTCTCCTGTGTGCACTCAGGCGACAGAGAAGATACTCAGGATACATTGGGGCCAAAGAATCAATCTAGAAACCCACGAGAGTGGCAAAGAATTTTGAAGGGTTGTTGCACACACTTATGTCTCACGGCAAACTCTTCAACCAGCATCAAAAGTACATCAACTTAAGGATCTTTCAGAAAACCAGTGAAATTTGGGATGTGAAAAAGCTTCTTTGAACCTATGCTTTTTGGTTGGCATGAGGCAGTGATTTAGCATTTCTGGTCATAAAGTTTAAGCTGTTACTACAGAGACACAGAAATGGCTGAAATCTTGGTTATCCTGTATGTTGGTGAAAATATTGAAATGGTTCTAGAAAACATCTGCTTTTCATGTCTTACTATTAAAATTTCTTTTGGAAAAAAAATAACAAAGATTTATTGTTTAGCAAAATATGTTAGCACTAGGTAGGTGGTGTTCTTTGACTCACAGCTTGCTTGCATGTGTGTGTCCTTGTGATGCTAAGGCACCAAAGAAATGTTAAAAGTGTTGATTTCAAATTACACAGAAAGGACACAGCAGTGTTTCACAGCACCAATGAGTCCAGGATAATGCTATTTGAAACTAGAGCATACAAGGTATTGTAACACATCCTTGCCACAGCTAACCTACACTCTGACACATTTTGTGAGCTGCGTGGCATGTGGCAGACTGCACAGTGCAGATAGAAACCTCCTACAGATCTAAATGCTTTACAGACTGAGGAAGATTTTGTGCAGAACTGTCCCTGCAAAATATCTGTCTACCAAGGTGATGTGTCATCTCTGCAGTTTTCTACAGTGATAAAATTAATACAAATTCTTAAAATTGAAAACTTAAATATTTTTTGCTCAGCACTGAATTTTTTTGTCTGTTACTTCAAAGCTTCATAGTTATATGAATAATCAAATAGCCAAAGATAAGAAATTGATGGCAACTTGTTCAGAAAAACACTCTAGGTGTAAACTGTGAACTTATGCTTGTTGTTGGAAATGACAGTAGTTGCTGGTTCATAAAATAGTTAAAGCCATTTGCCTGTAGAACACTGGTTTGTGGAAATTTTAAATAAACCTGAGAAGCATGCATGGTGATAGTTTCACTGCGTGGTGATTTTGATGTTGAAAGAAAACATCCTATGTCATAAATAACATTTTTAAGGAGTAGTGTGCATGGTAATTCTACCCATATCAAAAATTCTTCAGTGAAAATCCTTTCCCATATGTTTTCCTTAAATAAAAAATGAAAGGGCTTCTCAAAAAATACAATAAGAAAGCTGGGGGAGGGGGGATTGATCAAGCTGAGACTAATTGGCTGAAGCTGAGCCTCAAGAGATTAGTCATCATTAGGCAAAGGAGAGCAGTTAAACTACCTTGAAATAAACCGGGTCACATCTACTTTCAGGAATAAATTAGTCTGTAGATTTGTTGACACAGCAAACTGTTCCTTCCTGGCACAATGTGTACAAGGGGAAATTAGACAATAAATAATATTTGACTTTGATCTGATTTGCACAAAGTGCAATATTGTACTTTTGCTTCCTTCATTTATCATATCTGATTTCATCCCAAACCTTCAGCCTTTATTTAGTTCCCCCTACACACTGTTTAAACAGACTAAATTAGTAAAGAATGCAGAGACAAGTTAATGAGTTACAATAAATTATTTATTCTCATGCCAGAAAAGAAATTAAAACCTTCCAGTTAATGCATAGTTAAAAAACCGTGTGCCATCAAATAATAAGTTGAAGTGGGTTGAAAAAATGTCAAGATGGGTGTAAAGAAATTAAAAAATAAACTATCATCAGAGGCAATTGAATGTGGGAGGTATAGTGTATCTGTAATGGAATGAAGAATAAACAGGGTAATGAGAGAAAGATATGTAATATATATTATATCATAGCTCAGATAAATACTATTTCTCCAACTTACAACAAGTTCAAAAGATCATAAAGAAAGACCAGTGTCTAAAAAAATATGTAGTTGACCACCTGTATAGAACTTGACTTGAATAATAATTTTTTTCATTGCTTTGAAATTCAGAAATCAATATGGAGGAAAGGATCCTGGAAGTAGCACTAGAATGAGAAAGAATGTGATGGAAAACATCACAAGATGATTAATAAATTAAAATCTATTTGTATTAGTCCAAACTAATGATAGGGTAGGTTTTTCCTTCGCTGTTGGGTGCTATACAGAATACAATCCCATGAATACAATCCCATTTCTAAAGCCTATGGTTCATTCTTACAACCCACACCAATAAAAGCAGAACAAGAAAACAATTTTGTGTCCTTCAGACCATTCCTGATCAGTGATGGAAAGCAAATGCCTTGTGTTTAGGAATATATGGAGTTATAGGAATAATATTTCTTTCTTATAAGAAATACAATAGGGAAAAAATACAATTAAATAGGAAAAATGAAAAAAAATGGTCCAGTTGCACACATACAGGACTCTAGTTTAAGGAGAATACTTTCTCTGTTTTTGAGCTCCGTCTCATGGTACTCCAAATCCTGATTTAATTACAAAACATTCTGTCTTATTGGAGAAGATGGGAACAGTGATATATTTGTCACTTATAAATATATAGCCCTGTTCTCCCTTTGGAGTGTTATAAATTGTTCATTATCAAACGTCTCAACAACTAAAAAGTCAGAGGCTTAGAATTGCTGGATAGATCTCATCTGATAAAATTATCTGCAGAAATTTCTCTTGTATCGGCCTGCCCTGGATAAATATTCTTAAAGCTGAAAAATGGCTTGAAGAATTTTGTGAGAGCTGTAATTCTATTGTGTGGTGAACCCAAACAAACCCAAGATATCATGTGAATGAGTGCCAATACCTGAAAGTTATGGTTAAAGTGAAATTAAGAATGTGGACTTGGAAATATCCATGATATCTTGCTTCACCTCCATGGAGTAACTTGGATCAACAGTGCTATGTGGGTTTCTGCTTGCCATAACAATAGTCAGCAGTTAGAAAATATGAAAATGGGTCTGCGAGATCAAAAGAGGGAGATATGTTTTTAGTACAGTGAGAAAAGTGTGGTTTTAAAATTCAGTTTGTATCTCTTTGTATGAAGAAGGCCAAGTGTTACATCTGACCAAGCTTCTCTGCTCCATATGCAGTCTATAGAAAAAGATGAATGTATGTGACAGGTAGATTGCATGTCTATTAGGAAAGAGTAAAAGTTTTTGGTTTGAACCTTAATAATGTACTCCTGAGTCATCAGAAGTCTCTTTGGTGAATATCTCAGTAGGAGAGTACAGAAAAGATCATCAGCAGCCTTTCTTCAAAAACACTGTGTTCATTTTTGGTGTTCATTTAATCATTTGTAGTTTAAATTTTATTTTTAATGGAGTAATTTCTAAAAGTCATCCTAATTTCACTGGGTCTCTTCTGGCAAATGCAAAGGAGATGCAATGTAAGTGTAATTTGCTGGGGTTCTTGCACATCTCTACTCCCACTCTTCTTAACAGACTTTGGCACAGTGTTATTGCTGTTACTGTTTCAAAATGCCTGGATTTTTTAGAAACTTGGCTATGAGAGATTCCTGAGCATTGTCTGTGTCCCACTCTTGTGTCACTTACATTATGGAAGTCTCTGTAAATAGGAACCTGTGAGGCAGGACAAGCTGTTAATTTCCTTCACCCTCCACACCTCTTTTGAATATTTCTGGCTCAGCTATTAAGGTATTAGAAGTTTTGACACATGGCTGGAGAGGACTCATTTTCCTTGCAGGGTATAATTTGCTGCCCTTTTTACAAAGTAGAGACCCCATTTTCAGGAACAGCCATACTTTTACACTTGACTACTGTCTGTTTCTCCAGCACTTAAAGCAGAGGTCTGTACTGTACGTTGTAGTTGGCTGTCACTGAGTTATCTCCATTGTCTCCATCACACCAATTTTAAGCCTATTAAGAAATTACTTTCTCTCCTGGTGCATGGAATCTTACTTACTCAATCCATATAAAGCTTTTGAATGGTGTAGGAACGGAGGGTGTCAAGATTTTAAATTTTGTGTTGGGGAGGCCCCAAAGTAGAAGAATTGCAAGGCAAGTCAGTGCCCCTATGTATAGGTCTTGTGAGACTTCGACACTGGAATGAAGCCAGGGAAAAGCATAACTCTGACTGTGCTGCTTTACCCTTTGAAGAGATTTTCAAGTTCAAGGACATTTATTATGCATGGTCAGATCTATCTTTATTTGAACTTCCTAAGAGCTTGGACATCAAATTTTCCTACAAGGCACACTAAATGAAAGAGAAAGTATGAGCAAAGTCAGCCTATGAAGAGAAAGGTCTCAAAAAATTCTGTGAAGGTTTTATTTTATTACAGTGAGGTATCATCAAAAGATTGAAGGAAATTAATGATGACCGTGAAAATAATGAACATTTATCATGCTGTGGATCATTGTCCCAAAGGAAATGAAAGAGATTCAGCCTCTTGGGAAATTCTATGTCAGGCTGAACAAAACACTTGAAAATCTATTAGTTGAAGCTTAGTTGAGGCAACTTTCAGGTGAATGAATTGAAAGACTCTACAATAATGATTCCTTTAACTCATTTACTTCAAATAATTTTGCTAGAGAAAGCAGACGAAAGATGTGCTGGGATGGCAAAGTAGGAGGAAATGGTGACAGAAGAGGAAAGTTTGAGTTAAAGCAATCTAAATCCATATATAGAGAAAAAAAAGTAGATAACTAGGAAGAAGAAATGTTTCTATAATCTATAAAATGAGGAAAAATATAACAGAAAGAAAAAATATAAAAAAATGAAACTGCATAAAAGGATTTCAAATTATCAGAGTTAAAATATGGCAGAATGGAATAAGGAAATAAAGACCATATATATAACAATATGAAAAAAAAAAACAGTGGTAAAATTTTAAAGAGAGAGTTATAAAAAAATAATTAGCAGTTGGAAACAAGCTATGGACAAATACAGGGAGAAAACTGAAGTTTTGTATATTATAGTTGCTGTATACAGCAAACAAATAATTCTGTGCAAATAAAACACAACAACCTACACTGAAAACTGATGTGTAGTCCTGTCTGATGTTCACATGCTGAGATTGTCTCAGAAGACAATTTATTGAATGTTAACAATAACTAGTATACTAAATTAGGTTTTCCTTACTGCCAAATTAAATGCTTAATTTTAGTGTTTAATGTTGTATCTCCTAGACAAGATTAGGAGACCTTAATTAGACTCTTTTGCTAATAAATATGGTTCTGAAAATTAGCCCCTTCTTCAGCCTATCCTCTTTTCATAGAAGTTTATTACAGAATTTTTTTCAGTCAATAAATCTTTTTAGTTGATTTTTATATAAACAAATATTTACTTCCAACTTTCTCAAAATTACAGAGCTATCCTTAGTAACTGAGTTTTTTATTGTGTTCTGCTCCCACCCATTGAGAAAAGAGATGAGAGACACAGGCATTTTCCAATGCCTGTAGGATGTGACTACTCTAAAGAAACAACGCAAACAAATGATTACACAATTTTTAACAAATGCAAAATTCAAAGTTACCTGTCAACAAATATCAAGATGAATGATTCAGCATATGTAATAAGAGGATACTAATGACATAGATATCTAGTTGAGTGCCTGTGTATACTTGAGGCATATACTTTCCCTCAAGTCTTTCTACTTTTCCAGATCTCAGTCAAAGGTACAAGTATTTCAGAACGTAGGTATTTGTTGGAGGTGCAAAACTCGTGAGAACTCCAGTCAAGACTAAAGCAAATGAAATACTTTTAGGTCTAGCAGTACTGATTTCCTGGGCACAGTAGGGACCTCCTGTTTCTTCCAGGGTCAGATTAGTTTTCTTGCCATCAGAGGGACAGGTGAATAACAGGTCTTGCTCACACTTAGACCAAGTAAATTGCTGGCATAGCTCATTGTGAATTATTGCTCAGATCACTATTATTTGCCTGCATTGCACACTTTTCCATTCATATCACTCAATTTGTAAATATGATGAGGTGTACTCTCCATTATGGTAGCCTGGAAAAAGGCTTGCATAAATTTATTACCAACCTGAAAGACTTACCTTCCTCAAGCCAAGAGCAAATTTGAGATCTCAGTCAGAAACTACAAGAAACATTCAAGATCTCTAACTTGTAGTTAAAAACCTGCTTCACTGTTTTCTCCCACCTGTTTCACAATGGTCAAGTGCTGACTTGGTTCTGTACCTCTGCACTGAGCCATGGACTGAAGCAGAAGATTTTTCCAGAGTGAAATCATCTGGCTAATGATGGGAAGTTACAAAAGTCTATCCTCCAGGGTCCTCATTCATTATTTCTTGTGGAGGACCTGTGTCCTTGATTAGTTAGAGCGTGTTAAGCCTAGAATTTCTGAATTGCTGTTGATTCACATGGATGCCTCTTTATCATTCATGTCTCCACTCTGGTGTTGCATAAATGAAATAGGAAATTAAATAGCTGGAAAAAATGAATCTTGTGTGTACGAGAACAACATTCAGTCAGTTTGGTCCAATCAATACTGCATTACAGTTTTGAATGGACTTCTTCAAGAGATAGATTACACAGAAAAGCTGGGATTTCCAGAGATCTGCACATCTACTTTGAGCAAGATCTAGAGTAACTATATCATCTCTGACAGATTTTTATTAAGTATACTCCTTGGCTCCATAAGCAGGTGGATCATAACATATCTAAGTATCCAGGAGCTCCTCCTCATACATATCTGAAGGCTCAAAATGGTAAAATGAGTTATCTACCTCTCCTGTGTGCAGGTTTTTACCCTCTCTCATCATTTTCCTCAGTTTCTTTCTCCTAAAAGACTTCTAAAATAAAATGGAAAGAGGAAAATGGAAAAAAAATCAAAATAAAAATGACATAGCATTATATGAATGGGATGGAAATAGAATGGTCACAAGGAAAAATCAACAATAATTTACACTTTGCATAAAAGAACACAGACAACTCTTCCAAATTCCAGTACTTGTAAATGTCAGAAAAGGCTATTAGATTAAACGCTATTAGAAAAACACTTCAGATTTACTCCATAATGACATGACGTTCCTTAAATGCCAGCCAGAATGAATATAAATTTTTTTATCTCAATATTCTAAATTTTTGGAATACCTAAATTTTGTCATCTTGAAACTGCTGCAATAATTGGGTAACACTGAATATGTTGTTTTTGTTAAAAATAGCACATCATTGTAAGGAAAGAATAAAAAGTGTTTGACTTTGAAAGAGTCCATTAAATTCATTCCAACTTTCTTTTTTTTTATGGCATTTTAAATTCTGAGAAAAGAGGAGGCAATATTTTCCTACATATCTAAATGAATACAATGCTTGACACTTTGCTAAGGCTAGTTTTTTTGCAATTTAGAGGACTATTTTCTGTTCTTTTTTTTTTTTAACCCATGCTTTCAAAGTAATAGAGTCGAGAAGCAAAATGAAGAATGATCTGCAGCTGTCCTTTCTTGTGGCATAAATGAATTGCACTCATTTGGTTCAGAGAATGTCAGTCTCTTGCACTCCAGTATAAGACTTCACTTGCATTAGAATTAAGAATATTGGTAACTCTTAAGTAACTAGGATTCAGATTCCTGAAAGCTTTGTCCATCAACAAATTCATGAGTTGCACTTACTGAAGACTTCTGTGTAAAATCTTAAGTTCACTGAGTCATCAGAGTAATTTATTTATAGAAACCTATCTTTTTAGGAAAATAAAAATTAAAAAAAAAATTCACATTGACAGTGTTATGTCTGGTCACATAAGCAGATTCACTCATTATGTGTACCAGAGATAATACAACTGACAAAACAAGTGAAGATCTAACAATTTGGTCAGTATTGCCAGTCTAATCTCTGTAATACAGCTCCTGAAACAGCTTAGAGAATCATCCTTAAAGATTGGAAAGAAAGTCTGGCAACTGAATCCAGAAATGCAAACTCTTATACTTCAGCCTTCTGCTTTAAATCAACCTTGAGAGACTGCAGTGTGGTCAGGAAGAGGCTTCCACTTCCAGTGTGTCCTGGCTGTGTGGAGAGAGGCCCTTGGGAAGGTGATTTCTCTGACTCCTGTATGGAAAGACTTTCCTGGTCTGTAGTAATTGTACACATTCCTATAGGCCAGCGTAGTCTGGACTTTTTGGGGTTTTTAATAGGAGCAGTGTTTCCCCTCAAATCACAATAATACTTTCTTGCTTTGTGTAACACGGCTGTGGTAGGTCTACAAGATAAGTGAGGACAGAGATGGACCTTAATTCTTCATGCCATAGGAGAAGACAGATTTATAGTAAAGAGTCTCCCATAACAAAATCAATCTTTCTCATTTCCAAAGTATTCTCACTTCCTCTCCTTTACTCACCACCTGTACCCCCATCTGGCCTGGTGATGTCTCACAGCAGAGGTGGCAGCAGTACCAGAGCTGGGCTGGCCTGCAGCTCAGCTGAGATGTTGGCTGTTCTCCTTCTCAGTGAGCAGGCAGAGGAGCATATGACATGAGAGAAAAAGGAGCTTTTTAACCAACAGGTTTTTATGCCTACTTCAAGTCTATTTGTTTAACCTCAGCTAAAGAGATGAAATAAGGTTGACAGAATCCTCAGCTGTGCCATCAAGAACAATAGTCCTAAGTACATCCAGCGGAGATGTGTAAAGAATCTAGACAACTTTCCTTTCAGAGAGTTAGATCTTCACCAAGAGAAGATTTTCTAAAGATATAGTGGTTATTAAATACTCCACATTGTCTAATTTAACTATGTATGTACTATTAGGATTTACTCCCTACAGTCTACTGAGTGAAACTTTGAAAAAAACCTACATTTTGGACCAAAAAACCTTGAAGTTTCTTAGCCCTAAGCCTCCTGGTTATGCAAAATGAATGTGAGCATTTTCCCTTAACCATATATGTGTTCCCCCATAAACAGAAACTTCACAGAAAATAAAGCTTTACAGTACTTGAAACAACACTTTGATTGAATTTAATTACAGTTATTGGCATTTTAGAGTCTTAAAATACCATTTAAGTTAAAAAAAGTTTATAGTTGCAGATTATTTATTCAATTGGTCTTCTTAGCTGCTCTCAGACTGATGCTCAAACCTCGGTGCCGTTATGTCAGAAGGGATCCACACTGGATGTTAGGATGCAATGGTGCTGCCAGGCTGGGAATGAAGGCAGACTCAGGTTGCTCAGTCTATCTCCCTGACTGTCTGGATGTTCCTTTGCCTGCTCTGCCTGCCCCCTTTCCCAGCCTAAACCCTCCAAAAAAACACTTGCTCGTTTTAGAAATGGAAAAATCAGTACTCTATTTTCAGAAGAGAACAGGAACCAGATTTCTGGTACAATTCAGGGACTAACACTGTCCAGTGTGCACTTGGATGAATAATCTCAGGAAGAAAAAACCTCTAGCACTACTCTGTCCTTGAAATTGCTCTTTGAGTATATTCTTATCTATGATCTATATAGTTCAGAAGCTATTTTCTTTTACATATGAGCTTAGAATTAAAAACACATGTAGGCATGTAAGTATGAGGATTTGGATGACAGCTCTCTGTTGTTCATACTTCATGAAATCTAATGAATGGAATTTTTTCATTATGGGAGACTGCTCGTTTAGGAGGACTTAATACTCACCACATTTAAGGAAATGAGGAACTTAATCTGGTCAATTTGTTACAAATTAAAAGATTGATTCCATAAGAACAGCATTACACATACTCAATCTGTACAAGAGTACCTTTTCATTACTAATTGGATGAGCTCTTTCTTTATTTCAATGGGACCTCACGCCTACATTTACCCTTTTGAAGTTTTGTATATTGAGATTTTACGGACTACCAAAGCTTCAAAAGGCAATTGCATCCTACAGCTGTAATTTACTTCTGCTGATAGACCTTCACTTTGGAATTCCTCAGATTCACACAGATAGGTCAATGGTTATTGAACATTCTTACTCATTTCAGCAAGGACTTCTTGTTAGGATAAAGGGAAGTGCAAAAGGTTTAAGATTTCCCATGGTAGCTCTTTGATGCAGCTTTGATTTGGCAAGTTCATCATGACTTAGTAGAAAGATGACACCAGTAAATCCCCAGTGCTTACTAACCAGGAACTTCATCCGTTTTGTGACTGGTCTCTGCATGACTACTGATTAGACCTTTTCTTTACAGCTAGGTGATTCCAGATACTACTTTCTTCTACTAAGTCAGCAGAAGTAAATCTCTAATTATGCTTTGTGAACAGTCAACAGAGTCAGCACAACAAAACTCATTATGTATTACAAAAAATCCAGCAGTGAATAGCTCATGCAAATTCTTCACGGAGTTACAGAAAATAGAGTCTCTATTAGCAGAAAAAAGGTTCTGGCATGCTGTCACCTCGGTAAGTTCTTGAACTATTTTTGTTTTATTTGTTACATTAAATTATAATTTCATACTTTGTCATTTATATTTTTTGGCAAAGCTTTTTTTTTGTAATAGGCATTGTACAGAAATCTAAAACACTGACAATTCATTAACTCTTTCTCCATTAAGATGTGAGTTTTATAAATGTATCTTGGATATGGTTGGTTTGCACTGCAGCAAAATAAAGTTCATGTTTTCCTAATAACTCTTTCTTTTTTAATCCTGGTTCCACAGAGGGAAGAGGATGAAAGAGCAGGAAAACAACATATGTGTAATCCTGTTTAACTAGTCTGCTGTCCTCTACTTTTGCCCGGCTTCCAATAATCTCCATAAACTTTGTGCAAGTATTTTGTAAAACTTCATAAGACAAGTCATGGACTATAGCTCTTCACCATTTTCATAGAATCTTGAACAATTTGTGGATTTTAGAAACATTTGTGGTTTTATCTACTTTTCTCTTGTTTCAGTGAATGACCACTTGAAGTCTTTTTTTCCTCTATGTATATCTGATTTATTTATTTCTCAATTCTGTCTCTGTGTTCAGACCAAAATGAAGGATGACCTAATGACCTTCTTTCAGTGTTCTCTTCCACAGAGAGTTATTAAAAAAATTGCTTAAGGAGGGATTCTTTGTAGCATGCAGAAAGAGATAGTTTGCTGATTGCCCTCTACTTGCTCCCTTCATATCTGCTTGTCTGTTTTGCAGCCTTAGATTCCAGCAGAGAGGAAAACAGTGAGGGAACATGAAAGAAAGACTAACAAAAATAGAGTAAGGGAGAGTTTATTTATGTTAAAGGCTTATATTAAATTGAACATTTGATAATTTGCATATTGCAAGTGCAAAACAAAAATCTCTATCATTAATACTGCTCAGAATTACATTAGATCTAAAAAGTCAGGTAGCTTTTGAAGATAAATATCACCACCACTCCCACCCCCTGAAAAAAATCAACACCACTGTTGGCTTTTCTAAAATATACTCCAAAAACTTGTCCTCTTCCCCCAAAGCCTTAAATGTTACAGAACATTTTAATATTAAAGTATTTTAGAGTGGTTTTTGTTTATCTGGTTTTCTTCCTTTGTCTGGTTCTGGGATTGATTTTACATTTTCCTTTTTTTTTTTCCTGAAGGAAGTGTCTTATTGCCTTGTGGCTAATTAAGCTCCAACTTCAGCCATAACTGTGCTATTTCTATTTTCTGAACATAAATTGAAAAAAATTTTCCTTTTCATGAAAGCTGATAAATATTTTTGAACTCCAGATTAGAAAATTTTTTCATAATCTCTAATTTTTCTGCATCTAGTTGTAGATAGTTTTTTTTTTTTTATGAAGTGTGTAACCATTTTTTAATTCAATTAGTACCCAAAGAACATTATTCCTATAGCAAAGAAGGAATATTTCATAGATATGTACTTGACTGCGTATGTCTGGTCAAATCCTTTGAGCTCCATGTTTAAACAGAATAAAGTTAAAAAATCTGATATCCAATGATTGGAAAACCTCATATAATTCAATTGATTTTAACTATGTTGTTTCTGATCCTCAGAGATAGTGAAAGTAGGATCAAGTTCTGTGTGCACTCTCTTTCATACTTTTTGAAATATACTTGTTTCCATTTTGTTTAAACTTTCAATTAAAAAAATTAGAAAGGGGAAGAGCATTTGCTATCTTAAATACTAAATTTAACAAGTTCCCTAACACTAAAATTTATCTTAAATGTGTAGTATATGATTGACTTCAATGAACAATATTGCTCTTGACAGTCAGCAGCCAGTGTTATGACACTACCACTGGGATAAGCATCTGAAAACTATAAATATCAAACTTACAAAGATATCCACTTTTAATTACAGGCTCTGCCAAAAATACAAATATTTTTAATTGCAATGTAAATAAGGATTTTTAACTCTGCTGTGAGTAAGAACCTCTCTCAACTGACATTTCTGCCTTAGAACAAATATGTGGTAAAGGTGAAAGAGACATTACAGATGAGCACTAAAATGAGTTTTTTATATGGACAAGTGGGCATTAACACTACATCCTCTTGCTGCAAACTTTCTATTTACAATGCTATTTAAAATCAGACACAGTCAATGCTCTTCTGATCTGTTTTTACATGCTTAAATTCCATTTGGAATTGATAGCATAGCTATTATGTTTCTCACAGCAAGAAGAAAAAAGGCAAGGTTCTGCTGTAATATTAATTAGAAAGTGATACTGTAGCATACTGTTGAGCAATTTATCTTCTTTTGTTCATCTGAAGAAACATAACATTGCAGTCAAATCACAGGACTTGTCTTCATTCTGCACAACTCACTCTTTTTTATAGTGGGCAAGGAAGAACAGGGAAAATGACAGGAAGGAGATAACAGGTATCTATTTCAAATAGGCAAGTTTAAGTAAAATTCTGACTGGACTGTTACAGGACACAGAGATAATCTAATTTTTACTTTGATGACATACAAAATATATCATCATCAAAATTAGGGACGTGCTGCAGTGCTTGCTTAGGCAATGATTGTGTTGTTTCTTTGCTTAGATATGGCTGCTTGAATTTGTGCTACTATGGCTCTTTGGGCAAAATTTTAACAATGAAAGTAAATTTTGCTCCTTTTCTTTCCCTTAAATTTTTTTGTTTGATATCAGTATAAAACAAATGATGTACACTTCCTTGGCAATCATTTGATTTCATCTTCCTCTCTTTGCTCAACATAGGAACATGTGCACTGCTGATTGAGCACCATTCCAATTTTCCTTGTAGACAAAAAAGTAGAATTAAATATAGGCTGCCCAGGAAAATTTAACTGTCAGACATCCTAACTATGAATGCTCTACATCAGAAGTTTTAAAACACTTAAGGTGCTTTGGCAGTTGGGTTATCCAGTGAAATGCTGTAAATATTTATATTAGAAAAAAACATTACTAGAATACACAACAGTAGATCCCATTTGATTGTTTTCTGATTATTTTGTTTAACAGGAAAAAAAAAACTTGTAAAACTTTAGTGTAATCAGAAACACATGTAAAGAAGAAACAGCAGACATTCTCCAGATTCATCAAAACTTCTTTATCTTAATGCAAATGATCTCATGTCACCATGAATATTAAACATAATTTCTGGAGAATTTGTTTATAGATGCAAGTACATTTGAAACACTTAACCAGTAAAAACAGATTTGTAGTTATTTCCTTATGAAGAAGTTTAATCAGTCTGTAATTTTGTTATTATAGAAACAGATTTTACAAAGAGTAGCATATTTAAGACATGCATAAAAGATCATCAAACATGCACTGCAATAGGATATTAATATTCTGGCAGAGAACATGTATCAAGTGCAGTTTGGTTGGAGCAATATATTATTACTTTATTTGCATTCCTCTTCATTCACAGAAGCTATTTTTCTGTCAGAAGTTCTATTTGCTTTAAATGAAAAAATGGTCATGTTTCAATTAAAATGTTTCCGGGAGAGCTTTCATGTTAGACAAAAACTTCCAGGGGAGAGAGAAGCAGGAGACACAATTAAGCCTGGAAATTAAAATTCTTGCATCCTCCGCAGTCAAAAGAAGAGTTTCTCCCTAATATTTTACTGTTGCTCTTTTATTGTGGAAGCCTTTTTTCCTTCCCTTTTTTCTTTATTAAAAGTTATAGGAGGTTTTTGTGGGTTTTTCATGTGAGGTTTTTTCTTTATTTGTGGGGTTTTTTGTGGTTTCGTTTCAGTTTTTTTGTTGGCGAGTTGTTTGTTTGTTTTATTTTGGTTTTGGTTTTCTTTTCTTTTTTCCTGGAAAACAATAAAAAATTAATTTATTTTCTGTATGACAATTGGGTTTTACCCTCTCCATTCATTCAAAATTTACATTGGAATGCTCTCATTCAGGTTTTATTTTCCTGTAGTTTCCTCAAATCAGTTTGTACCAAAAAAAAAACCTAGGAGGGTTTTTTTTGATTTGTCCAGTAAGTGCTGAAACACAGAGTACCTAAGCCATATGGTATCAGCTCCCAAAGGGAATTACTGGCAGAATCTATTAAGCAGGAAAAATCTCAGAAATGGGGTCACCATTACTGCTGTGGATGAATTAGGGTATGCAAATGTATAGGTCTGGTTATCAGTACTGTGAATGACTCATTCTAGTTACTATTTAAGAGTACAGTTGCTTTAGCATTTTTATTGCATTGTTCTGCAATGATTTGGCACAGTGCATTAAAGTCTTTCAGGAAAAAAATCTGTAGAGCAAAAGAATCTCTCCCCCCCAAAAAACCCTTCAATTAAAAACTAAAAATGTGCTTAATTTTGTTTTTAAGATGAACATGAAAAAGGTTATTCTCTAAAAGACAGCACTACCAAACGTACAGCTAGCACAGGGTGCTCTTGCCTACTTCATGAGACCAGCACACTGGGATAGTAACATAGGTAGACATGAATTAAGATGCATTAGTTAAATATGGTTGAATGTGTCTCAAGGACTGAGAAGATGGCAGTGGGAACTGAGAGCCTAAATTTTATCTGTATACCTCCTGAACTGATAGTGGGCTTAAAATCGTGCAGCTCATGAAAATGTGAAAAATCATGGCCATTATATATCTATAATAATCAAATAGAACTTTCTGGTTTATATTAACATTACTGCATTGTCTATCCAAGTTATTTAACTGAAATTAAAATCTGGTGCACTGCACTGCCTTTGTTTAAATTTCTTTGTACAGAGGTACATGACATGCAAAGCACAGGCTTCCTCCAAAAGGGAAGGTAAGAAGCTCCTATCCATGAGTCTTCCCCACCTAGCATTGTCCTTATTTCCAACCAGAGACACCTTTTATTGAATGAAGATGATTCTGTACTATTTTTCACCCCTGCTGATAATTTTTCTCACCCATTTTATGGCATAATGACATTAGGAAACTAAACTCTCCTATTATTTTGAGACTTTTGCATATCACCCAGGGTTTGTTTTATCAAGCTCCATGGGCTACAATAAGTGTTTAGGATTTCACATTCTTTGTTGCATGATAAAATTTCAAGTAATATATCTAATAGATTCAAATAGTAATAGTTGAACAAATGCAGACATATTTCTGTCAGAAAACATGTAGTTACTATATTTTCTGTTGCTTATGCAGAAACTCTTCATAAAGATGTCCTACTCCCCTTAGAGGCACATTTTCAGTTTTACTTTAATCTTTCTTCCATTTAGGAGTCTTTAGTCATGTTTATAGCTGTGATGTTTTTCTGCTTTGATTTTCTTAAGAATTTTAGTATTTTTTTTTTCTTCATCTGCTTAAATAATCAGCAACTGAAGTTTATGGTTTCACAGACGTGTCTTCTGTGGTCTTTAAACTTGACTGTTCGATGAAATTAGTAGGGTGTAGAATAAGTGAAATTCCATTTAGTCAGAATTCCTACAGATTTTCACAGTCATAGTTAAGCCTCTCTATACTTAGTTCACATCTGGACAGCTAGCTTTTAGGGCCAGTGTTTTTAGAAATAACATAAATACAAAAGAAAAGCCATCACACAACCTGAGAAGGCAAAAAAGGCATAGCAGGTAATGTGAGCTGGATGTTTTTACACTTGGGGAGCCTCTTATGTTCATGAACTCAAAATAAGAACCTTCATGCAAACACTACCTGATAAATTCTCTTCTGAGTAGTTCTTTGCATATCCCATCATCAATCAAAAGCCACATTTGCTTTTCAGTTATCTTCACTAATCAGCAACAGAATCATAATTTGCTATTTGCAGGAAAGTTATATATACCCATCAAACTATGCTGGTGCACACAAACATGAATCTTCCAAAGTTTTCAGGAATAATTCAGCTTTTAATTTTTCTAATACATAGATTGAAATTATTTAATTATAATAATAATCAATTACTTCTTGCTGCTCACAATAAGAAATAGAACTTTCCAGCAGAACTGCTCCATCTGCAATATCGAAGAAACATCCATTGAAATTCAACTTCATGGATCATTTTTTATCTATTTTTTTGCCTTGATCAAAAGTTATTTACATAAAATTGAAAGAAGCTATAACTGCTTTCTTTTCCCCATTTGTGTACCCTGAAAAGTACTTAGCTAGCATGGAGGAAATCATGGAATTATTTCTTTTTCTGGAAGGTAACTGCCAAGTAGGAGTACGACAGCTGCACTACTACATCTTTCCAAAGTTGTCAATTAAGAGGAAACAGATCATCAAAACTTGAATGCTTCATTTTATAATGATCTTCTACATTGTGTTATTTTAAAAAGGCAAGTGCCTCTTGACAGAGCTAAAAAATGGAAAGTGGGCTGGGAGGGGGAGTTTCTAGTGCTGGCAGCTGACATTGTGCAAAAAGTTTTTCCAAAAGAAATAAAAAATTGTAAGTATCATTTTCAGTTCTCTAGTTCTTGATGCCAATTCAAATAATGAGCACTATAACAGCACAGATTTGAAAAGTCTCTATGCTGCTTGTTCCTGGAGAAATTATGAGGTTTATCTTTGTTTTTCATAAGAGGAACCTTGCAGAAGTTTCACAGACCTTTGTAGGATAAAAATAAGGGTATTGACCATTTTTCCTGTTCAGGAAAGTAATTTTCTGGGTTGAAACTTTTAAGCAAAAGAGGTAAATGAAAAAAAAAATGGTCATAAATAATTCTGAGATACAACTAATACTGTGATCACTGTTGTGGCCCAGCAGAGTATTTCTTATTTTTGGCAAGTGAACCCTAAACTTTTTATCTGGGGAAATCCTCTCAGAGAAGAAGGCTGAGTTTGTGCTATCTTAGAGCCAGACAACCCTCCATTGTATAATTTATTATGACACATTGTTTATCTTGCATAAAATACTGATATTCTGTACACAGCTGTAAGAAAGTTGATAAAATTACTGTAACAGAATGTCTTCAGGGGGAAATCCAAAGGGAAATCCTAATAGGAGAACATAAAATCCATTGTAAAAACATGAAGTTACTGAAAATTGATTTGACACTATTCCTTTCGCTCCTCTGATTCTCTACATTTTATGCCCATGTCTTATCTGTCTATTATATGTTATCAGTTATCTTTCAAGATTCAAATGTGTTTGCACAATATTCATCAGTGGGGTCTAAAACATCTGAGGTATCTAAAACATCTGAGGCCTCTAAATACATGCAAAAATACCTGTGATTATTGATAATATAGCACATACTCCTAAATGATTTCAACATAATTACAAATAATTTTTTTCTCTTATTTCAGTTTCATCTCTTAGCAAATTTTTCCTGGTTTTTTTTTTTTTTTTTATTTTATAACATTATTATGTACATAAAGAAATGAAAAAAAAAAATCAGGGGGATACTCTTTACAAGTTGTATAACTATGTCCAAAAGCACAGAAAATATCACAAATTTAACAACTAAATTTTATTTTAAATCTCTCTGGTTCCACCAATGTGCAACAGGTAATACATACTAGAAAACCCAGGAGTAGCTACTTTAAAACTTTCTTACTGCAAATTCAGATTCCAGTGAAGGAAAAATACTCAACAGAGATGTTCCTCCCTCAGAATTAACTGATGAAGAAGTTATGGAACAAAGAAAGTCATGATTTCTATGTGTATGGAAACACATGGCAATTCACAAGGTATAGTTGGAAATTGCACCACCAAACGTGGCACAGAGTAGGAGAAGATAGGATATTTCTCCTATCCCTAGCCATGACTTGAGACTGACAATGAATGACATGATAATAAACTTTATAATTAAGGTTAATACTATACAGTCTCCTAGGAACTGGAGTTCTTTATTCTTCCCTGTTCTTTTCAGGATTTTTTTAAAACAAACTTTCTGTATTTATTTGTAAAATATCTAGGTAGTACAAGGTAATTACAAAGTTTCAAAAATATAATCACTGACCTCAATCAAGCTCACTACATATTTTAGTTAAGGAAAAGAACACCTAAAAATATGGATTGGTAAAGTAACTTTCAGGTATGTCTATGCTCATTTTTTACTTGAATGGGTCAGCACCCATATTGTGGCAGCATTTCACATGGACATTAGCCTGTAGTATATAATCAGATTAAATTTATTTTCACAAGCTTTCCTCTACAATTAAGTTTTCTTCAGTTTTGCCATTGAAGAGGACTAGGTTGTATTGATTTTAACTAAAATGATGAAAAAAAATCCAAACCCAGAGATTTCTGGTTTAAATTTCATCCTTCATGGTTTTCTCATCTACATTCAACTTGAATATGCTTCCCATGGTTTATATAATACAGTGGGTAATTTTCATTAGATCACATCTATTTTAAACATTTTTTAAACACAAAAACTATAAAGAGATTTTTTTTCTCTCCTGTATGTACTATACAGTAAATGGATGATTGGATCTTTTGTCTAGAGCCTTAAGGGTTTTTTTACTTTTTAAAAAACTAATACTTTGTGATGTGATTTATTCTTAGTCCGTACATTACTGCTTGAATCTAGTTAAAAGGTCGGAACTGCTCTTAATCAGGAGATTTATTACCTTGGACTTCTATTTTGGCTATTCTGCCTAATATTTTGTGTGATTACATCTGCATTCAGTCTTTATCTTTTTCTGTTGTTTCTTATATCTCCTCTGTTAGGAGTCATTAATCAATTGCAAAGGTTTTTGGCATTCCTTTTATTATTTAAAACAGCTACCTTTAAACAAGTTCTTTCCCAGACTCTAGGGTTTTGGATTCTTGTTTTTGAGGTTTTTTCCTTGATTTTTTTCCGTGTATTTAAATGTTTTGAAACTCACAAGCTTATCTCTTTATATTTGCAGCCCTTGCTAAGTGGGTAACAAAATCACATAAATTGTCTGATAATATGGACTTAAAATCTTATTCGAACTTTTTTTTTTTTACATGAAAGATCCTATGGTTTGGATCACAAATTTCAAGGAGCATCATCTATTGCATGACATGTCAGCCAGCGATCATAGATCTTGTAGCAAAAAGTATTGAATTTTCTTTATATGCTATACAGGCTCCTCAGATTTTGAAGTCTGTTATCATTTAACAGAACAGTTGCCTATTTCACTTTCAGTTTGAAATCAAATATCTGAAATATCATTATGGAGGATGCCAAGTAAATGATTTCTAGAGCAAGCTGAATAATGTTCCATTTCCCATAAACCAACAATGACAATAGCTCTAAGGAAAGCCAAATTTATTTTTGTATCCTGTGTGTGGGTTTGATGTCTCTCATCAACTTTATATGGCCTTGCTTTTCAGGGACAGTGAGACTGTCCCAGACAGTTTATACAGTAGAGAATGGGATGTAACATCTCATCTACCTTCTACTCATGGGTTAGTAATTTTCCTCAGTTCAATAATTTTTTCAAAAATTCTAAAGAACATAAAATAATTCTGTTCTTAAAAAAAAAAAAAGAATTAATTCAGGTCTTCTACTATAACACTCTACTTTATGGGTGTAAATATATTTTTTCTCCAAGAAACTATGCAAAGAAGAAAAATGATAAATAATTATTTTAAGTATGAGATTTCAAGGAAAGGGCATTTTGACAACAGTAATTTTGACTTCCATTCTGACCTGCAATATTGCTTGCATTTCAGTTTGAGACCCATCTGCAACTCATTCTTGTCAACATGCATTAATATCTCCACAGTAAACTACTTTGTGTCTCTGAATTTTTAAACATATACATGCAAGGCTTACAATGGTGCATCTTTTCATCTTTAGCACTTTTCTTTGAAAATCTGGGCTGCTGATCAGATTTGTGACATTTTTGCTAGATATGAATAAATCATCTGCTACCAGTTTCTGATACACAGCTTCAAGTGGTTAACACCAAAGTTCACATCTTAGACTCATGTACAGAAGTAACTAATTTTATAGAAACATACAAGCATATGCAAATATATTTGCATTACTATCCTGGGCATTCCATATTTCCTCAATTCACAGATAATATTTCTTTGTGGTTATTCACTCACATCCTAAGCACTTAAATTTCAATTCCAGTGATTTCCCTACTTTAGGTAACATGTTAAACATTTTGGTTTTTTGGTTTTTTTTTTTGGTTTTTTTTTTTTTTTTTTTTTTTTTTTTTTTTTTGTGCGTGAAAAGTAAGAAAAATAAAGCTGCATGGACCTTTCCAGGTCATATAGTCCAACCTCATATCCCTGCAGAGGAACATGGTACTTAATATGTGCTCTTAATCTCTTTTTCCAGAATTCACACTCATTATTTTTGCAGTATCTATTATGGTCAAAAAATAAGATGTTTTCTCATTTCCTTTACTTTTGCAGCATGCTTTTTATCTCTTTGGAGACTGCTATAGAGTCCTCATCCTTCTCACCTCTGAATAACTTGTGTTCTTTTATCCACTCCTCATCAGTGACATTGCCAGAGCTGTAGGCATTTTAATTGTTTCATCTAAACTTCACTGAAGATCAGAGCCTCAAACTGAGCACAAACCTGCAAGTGAGATTTTGCCTGCATAAGAGCAGTGTGTCTTAAAAATATCCTGCTATTTAAAATCACTAATTTTCCTGTGCAAAAGTCATGTTAGATAATCGCTGAACCTTTTCTGTGAAAATACTGCTTACCTCTGTTTTCTTAAACCATGTTCATAAACCTAAATATTGTTGCCAACATGTTGGTACTTGCATTTCTTGTTAAATAGCAATTCATTTTATGTGACAAATGTCACTCTGCTATGTCTTTACAGCTATTTGGGTTAATTGTTCTTAAAGAACAGGAGATACAAAAGTTAATTGAAGTTTTAAAATATTCTGGCTTCCAAAGTCTTGTTTCTTAAAAACAACCCCTTGTCCTGTCACCTGCCTCTGTGGCTTTTCATAAAAAATTTTTATTGTTGCTGATTTTATTTCATTGAGTATCTTAGGTACACAAAGATGAGTTTCATCACCCCTGGGTTATCCAACAAATACCTAAGTTTTCTCACTGTTTTAAAAGGTCTTCTTTTTTGTGCAGTAAGCAATCTTATCAATTTTTCTATTACAAAAAATACCAATGTAGTTAGAGAAGTTTACTTTTTTACTAAAGATAAAAATGAACAATGTATTACAAACTTTCATTTTTCCAGAAACAGTTTCAGTAGTTTGCTATTCTGTGGATCAGAAAAATTTGTGAAGATAGTTATAATTTATAATTAGATGTTTCTCTCTCATCTGTCATTGCTTCCTAATCTTTCCCGCAAGGCTCATCTAATCCTTTTCTATGCTCCTTAAGTCTACCTTCTCTGAAATCTGTTCTTTTCAGCCTGTTACTCTTCTTCCTTCCATTTCTGATGGTTAGCCATTTTCAGTGGATGTGGCCACCCATCAGCCAGCCCTCCCTGAGAATTTGCATTCTCATCCAGATACTCCTGAGTGTTTAGAAGAAAATCTAGACTAGGCTGTCTCTAGGTTTAGTATTCTACCTGTATTACACAGTCCTGCTTTTGACATGTTCCTTTTCTAGCAGCAATGGGTTTAACTAACCTAGAGGTTGGTTTTTATCATGTTGGTGGCTTCAGACAGAGACCTAGCTGTGAAACTTCCATCATATTATTAGCTATTTAATTTTTATAGTAAATATCTAATTTGAACGTGAGAATGGAACATACACATTCCCTGGCCTTCACTGTCCCCCTTTACTAATCTCCATATATCTTAAATGGAATCGACTGTGTGACTTGTTAGCATTTACAAACCTTTCTTAATATCTATGGAGTAAAATGATGTGCCACCTTTTCCCCTCTGCCCATAATCTCTGAACAATGAAAGGCTTTTTCAATCATGGTCAATCTTTTGCTACTGGGAAAAAATATTCAAAATATTTGGTTTATAAATATCAATATCAATTAGGGAACTAGATGTCGTCATGGGAGAGTGTAAAGGACTGTTAAATTGGGTCATTTTCAAACTTCAAGAGCCACTTTGCCAATTGACAATAAATCATTAGAAATATAAATTGCCAATGCTGTGTATTGACTTACTAATTATCAGCTACTATCACTAAATACTCAAGCAATTATTCCTTAGCACTCTGGCTTAGCTATGGGCATGCAATACCACACTGACTGATACCCTGTGACTGATGCTGACAGTGTTTGATCTTTGCAGTCTGAGAGCAGAGTTATGAAGTCTGAGAGCTCTTCCCCATGGAGAGCTGGATATTTTTCAGCTTGCTCGAAAAATGGTGTTCACATTTGCTCCCAACATAGCTCATTCTATTTTGGAGGGAATACTTGCTTTGGTTTTACCAGGCATCCTTCTTCCTCACTCTGGAGGGTTATCCTTATAATTATTTTACAACATATACAGAAAAATATATATTTTCATTATAAAAGACATGACAAGTAAATGAGGCCCTGAAATAAACTCTCTTCTCTCCCTCCTAAATTTTTGGGTTTTATCCTGATTTTACTGTTTTCACTTTTTCCTTTATCCCACTTTGAGAGGTGTCCCAAAAGTTTCCACGTTGTTTTCCCTAGTTACATATTATTTTGTTGTTATTATTATGTTTATGTATCACTGTGTTACTAACAAGCTGTGTTTGTTGCTGGCTACGATTATTTTCAGTGCTACAGTGTTACACAATGGTTGTTTGCAGTCCACAGTTGCAAGTATTCAAGTAAGAAAATATCTTGGTTCAAGGAAAGTAAATAGTTATTACATCTTGGTTAATACACTTTGCCTCTATGGATGCAACTGCTTTGGCTTCAGCCTCAATATTTTGATAATCATACTCATTTTCTGACACAACTGCCTGACTATAATTTTTATTACTAATATTTAATTGTCTTTGTGTTCACATGTATACTGAAACATGAATATTCAGAAAATAAATTTTCTTTCAAATAATGTGTATACCAATAAAAAGAAACCACTAAATAATCTTACAAAAATACCTCTAACCTTGAGCAGAAATGCATGATAACACTCTCTGTGTTTCTTTTAAAAGGCACTTTCAGTGCAAGCATGAAGCTTTAGTTTTAAATTCACCCTTAGGATACTCTCTTGGCAGAAAAACCAGGGCACTTACACCATGTTTATTGCAAAGACATTGGATCATTTAAGTCCATTGCATAAGAGAGCAAGTCCTCAGGGTGTTTATGTATTGTGTTTTCAGCTGACAGAAAACCTGACCTACAATGATGTGTTGATCTGGAAGCACAACAGCCAAGAGAAAAACTCCCCAAGGAACCAAAGAACGCAGTTTTGTTTGATAGAGGAGAAAAAACTTAGACTGACATGTAGGCATTGCACTTTCCTATTACAGTATGGGATAAGCCTGTCCACGACAAGATACAGAATTTCCTAGAACTTTTTCCTGTACTTGTCTCTCACATTAGCTTTTAGAAAACTGGTGAGGGAGAAAAATGTTAAACCAGTGGAAAAACTTCTTGTGATAGAGACAGATTTGGAATGTAATAGCAGCCTGTCCTGCGGACATTGCTAATGTGCTCATTGCTTTTCACAGCTAGGACGTCCATGACTATTGCAAATACATGGCATGTGGGTGTCCTTCAGCTGCCCACTACAAAGCATTTTTGCTTGTTGCAAATTATCTTTTTCTAGGGTGCAAGGGTAATGGTAATTACATGCTGAGAATTCTTGGACAGTTTTCTATGTGTTTTCAGGGATAGTCGAGTTGAGTAATACCTTGTAACATGGTTTGCTGCAGCACTCATCTTTATATCCTTTGGTAATCCCCTGAAATGCTCCTCCATCCAGCCAGATGCATTCCACCAAAGAAATAACACTTATTTCTGGTGTTCACAGAGCTGACATTAAGATAATTGTGCTGATTAAAGGCATGTGCTGTGTGAAGCATCTATTACATTCATGACATTACTTAGAATAAAATCTACAAGTATATTAAACCAAAAAATAAAAAAGAAAAAGGAAAAAAAAAGAAAGAAAAAAGAAAAAAAATACTCCCAGTACAAGGTTTAAGCCAACACTAACATTTCAAATATCTCTTTAGTGATAAGAAATTGTAAGCAATTTAGATGTTTGAATAGAATTAAATTTTAGTTTTGAAATAATTAAGAGTACTTGCTTTGATAGCCTATATATCTCTCCAGAAATGTATTTTTCTACTTTTGCATTTCATGATGATAATTTCATTAGATGATACTGAATAAATAATAACTATTCTGTGAATCATGCAAGGTAGTAAGGTAATAGGAAATGAATCATAAATACATTGCAAAATTTTTATCCAGAAATAATTGCTTGGGAAGTGGGTGACTCTCTCTTAACTGTTGTATTAGTGACTTCTGTGACTATAAATCTCATTACTTCTATGAAATCAGGTTATAATAAGAAAACACCTCTACTGAGATGATAACACTACAGTAAATTTCTGCTGCTTCCTGCATAAGTATTCTGCACATGTAGTTAATATTATTACAGCAGCAGCAGCAGTGCTTTCTTTGATGATCTGCTTTTTAGAAACATAACAACTCAAGTGGCGTGTCACAAAGAATAGGCAGCATCACTCTCAGTCCACAGGGACAACAAAAAATGAAAGTTTCTGAATCCATGGTTTATTGTTATCTATGTGAACATGCATATCTTTCAGCTGACACTTTGGGATATTTGTTATTTGGTAAACCAGAGCTTGCATACACTCTAGCTTCAATGTGTGTTTAACTGTACTGCATAAAACTTGAATCCAAATGCAGGGTGAATGTTGCCACCAGTGTTAAGTCAACAATGCAGTGAAAAGTTCTTTCCATCCTTTCTGCCTGGGTTGCTTGTTCTGCTCTTCTTCTGTGTTATGTGACTTTGTGCTTGCCCCTGCCAGTTAGTAGCCATGCACTTAGAAGAAATGTCTGCAGAGTGCTGTGCATGATGTCAAGAATGCTGAATGACAATGAAAATAAAGAGGGTTCTTTAACTACTCTGAGCTTGTCAAGTTGTTTTGACAATTAATTTGAAACTTTGAAACAAATATCACATGAAAAGTGGAAATTTCACCTGCTGAAGTCATAAACCTGTCCTCAATATATGGCAAGTAGGGTTAAAACCTGGATGGGACTGGATTCCTAAGGAATATATGGCTATTCATTGGATACAAGACACATCATTCTGGTTTTGTCACCTTTAGATTGTTAACTTATGGTCTGAAGAATGCTTTAAATTGAATACCACAAAGGGTGGTATTGAAAAAATTATTGACATCAGCAAGTGCCTCCAGAAAATCAAACCTACTGTGAGCACATATCTACAGTGATCTGCGTATATTCAGAAAATCTGATGTTTCCTACACACTGTAGATTCTCCACAGAGGTGTAGGCTAACTGTACATTACCTTTTTGATAAATACCATACAATTTGGATGCAACATATTGAGTATTAATTCAATGTAAAAACCAGTTCATGTGCACTTAGCTCACTGAAAATGTCCAAGAAAAATGTAAATGGCCACATATGTGCTAGATTATTACCAGAAACCACAAAAATCAGAAGTTGATTATGTTTTAAAAGTAAGAGTGTTAGAGTTTGAAACCTGCAGTGGCAAAATGATCAACAGCAACATATTTCAATCTTGAAATTGTGATACAGCATGGAAACACATCTGAATTTCTAAATGCAAGGCATTTTACATAGGACAATATCTCACCATAGTGTAGGCGGTGGTTTGAATGACTTGCCAATACATGAGTATCTAAATAAAATGCCAGACAGAGAAAAAGTAATTATTAAAAAGCATGACTTTGAACATGGGGTAGGCTTACCCTGTTGTTTGAAACTCTGGCATGCGGCTTTCACTGATTAATTAGTCAGGATTGGAGCCATATTCCTTTCATTTTCTCATTAGTCAATCTCGATCCAGCTTTAAATCTCCTCAGGGTTCACCACTACTAATGATTCATTCAATTTAGCACAATGGCTTATTTTCTGTAAACCAGGCTTTTCTTCTCTGGTGAATTAATCTCGTACCCGTATGGGCAGCAGTGAAAGAGTAATAGCAAAGTTCTATTTTCAGCACAGCTTGTTGAATAAACTTCAATAGAGGCACATGTCAGTAAAAGGAACTATTATTTTGAAAACAGTTATTAAAATATAAATTTCATCAAATTTTTCTTTTCCAATTTTTTTCCTTGTCATAAAAACAGAAAAAATGCAACATGCTAAAAATCTATAATTTAGTACCCTTAGGAAGAAATCATTATTAATAATTGTAATTACTTTATAATACATTTTTCTGTATAAATTATATAATTAATACTTAGACTATGGAAATCACAAGACATTTTCTTCAGAATATAATTTAAATCTGAAATATTTTTCAGAATGGCACCTGATAAAAATTTAGAACCTTCTTTCTTTTTAAGTAAAGCTTGATTTTCAAATGTTAAACTTTTCACAAATTTGAGATTTTGCAAAAAACTCTGGGAACCCTTTTGTAGCAATGGAGTAAATTTTTACATAGTAAGATATCTGCAGAGTAATTTCAAAGTCTTATCTATGTATTTCTGATGAATAGGTATGTAATGGAATTATATGGACTGCGGGATAATTTTTCCTAATGTTGCACATTACTTTTCCATAGGGTTACTTTGCAGCAGTGATAGAGTAAGAAAACCAGACAGACATTAGTAGTGATTGCATGGGGAAACAAATCACTGCCCATCATCTCATTAACACCTTTATTTAGCATCAAAGTGATCATTCTTGAACAAAAGAGAAGGTGAAGCCAAAGAAACTCCAGAAGGACAGCTATTCAGTTCCTTGAAATTATAAATTTCAAATATTTCGCTCAAGTCTTTGTTAATCAAGTTGCATAAATATATCCCTTCCCTCTTTCTGCATGAGTCAGGGGAAGACCAAATTCCTCAAACGAATATCAATAAAGGGACATATCTTTCAGGTTAAGGAGAGAGATTCCCAGCACTATTTGAGGAATTACTTATCTAAAAATAAAACTTATTTTCTGTATTTTAAGAGACTATTGATGTTCTTTATGCACCATTCAGGGACCCTTTTTTTGTATTGGTTCTTCAAACGTGTTAAGATAAGAAATTATTTTATCCTGACATTTTAGTTTGAAACTACTGCTGTTCTCTCAGGGAGCATATTTATTGTTCCTCCTCAACTTTCTTTTACAATGTAAGGGAGCTTCATAAGCATATCTGAGGACACTATTTGAATTGCCAGAAACACAATTAACTTCTCTGCTCTATTCTACCACAGATTTCAGCTTAGTCTTATGAAACATACTCTTTGTAAAAAGGTTTTTTAAAAATGTTTTGGATTCTGGTGGGGGTTTTTTCCCTCTTTTTTTTCCAGTAATGACTTAATATTTAATGGGGCAAACTCTTAAAAGATTAATAGCAATATAAATGTTTTGTTATCTCATGTATCATATCTGTAACTGCACAGTAAGTTAAAAAAATACCATTTTGATTTGAATTTGATAAGAATGATCCATTTGTTGTAGTTCTGGAGATCTGTAGAAGAGAGAAACTCAATTAAAAATATTTTTCAAGATATTAATTCAGCTAGTTTGGGCAACACCCTAAATTTTCGTGTATTGTAAAATCCACATGCTCCAGGAGAAGATGTTTAATACAGGAAAGTGGATAAAAATCCAAGGAAACATGCACATTCACCTCAAGATCCTCTCCAAATTGCTTTTGGCACAAATCAGCATCAGGTGGTGTTGTGGTAAACAGTTGTTTTGTTCTTAGAAGCATGAGGAATTGAACAGACAAATATGAGAACACCAGGAGAACAAAGACACAGCCCTGCCCTGGCTTTAAATGAAGACAGAGAATTTGTCAGAGGACACATGGGAAAAGAAGCCTTTGCTATGGCTGAGAGACTGATGCAAAGCTCTTTGAATTCACTGGGGAAGAAAGCAATTATGATATTTACTAAGCATTGCATTCATCTCTTGGTGAATATCTGTCTAACTGAATCACAGCAGCATTTAACATCCTCAAGTTCAAATCCCAAATGAACACTTTGTGTGTGGTAAATAAAGACTGGGGTGGATTGCTTAATCTCCCAGCATTTTCAGCCCTAAAATCACACTACTTTGAGTTTAAAACCTCTGTTTTCTAGAGGTCTAGCTCCAGAGGAGCAGAAATAAGGTTTCCAAATTCTTCAATATTTTACTTCATCATAAGGATAAATCTGTAATACTGACATAGTCTCCCCATCAATCTTAGTGGAGTATAAAGGAGTGCACACCAGGACAAGGAGGCATAAAAAACTCAATTCACTTCTTCACTGAATCTATATATAAAAGTAGTGGTAGCGTCACTGTCACTTTCATATCAACTTTATTTTTTGTTCTCTGTTAATTTAAATTGTGGTTATAAATGCACATGCTTCACTAATTTGTATCTCACATGCTGATCAAATGAAAGATGTGATGATCAACAAAACTATAGGAATTTATGTATTTTGCTCAGTTTCCTAATATACATAGTTGCCTGTCAAAGTAAACCAAGAGATTTAATTATGGATTCCCACCTCTACAATAATCTGGAAGGTATCACTATGTCTTTTGGGAAGATTAAAATACCATGCATACTCAACAGCTTTTTCAGATTTTAAAGCATTTAAGAAATATTTATAAGATGACCATTTTACTTTTAATTAAAATATATCAGAAAAATGTTAAGTAAAAATTTGACTAAAAAATATTATTTCCTCCTACCAATAGTATTAGTCATTATAATAAGGAACCTTAATTCCACGTGTAATGTATAAATGAAGCAATTATTGAAAAAAAATGTTAAAATTATTGAATGAAATTTAAAAAATATTATTTAGTAGTTTTATGTTAGTTGTAGGTTTGCATAGGTTTCCCATCTCAGGCATGTATGGTATCTACAGAATAAATGCGATTATGATTTTTTTTTTTTATTTTGTTTATCACCCGATAAAGACATGAAAATAGAAAGATGTAAAGAATTCAGCTTTACTGCAAGCCTACTTTCACTCTACTTGGAAACAGGTGATCTTCAGAGCCCTCTTGTTCCAGCAAAACAATTGGAAAAAACCAAACAAAGACCTACCACTGAAATCTCTGTGAAATATTATGCAAGAACCCATTGTCTATAAAATCCTCTTATTCACTTGACTGAGAAATACAATATCATTGTACTCTGAATCACTCCATCTCTCATCTGAACAACTACCCTGATGTTATGAAATCATAGAAGTGACAATGAAATTACTTCTTCATAAACAATTACAGTACACTCTATCCTATTTTCGATTTTTTACTAGATTTATTATGCAAGATAAAAAATTCAAGGCTTTAAATTGTCAGTTTTAAGTTTCTCACACTGCCTCAACCTACCAGAAAGACTTTGAACAGCAGTTATTCTGTATTAATCAAAGCTTACACGAACCATGTGGATTTATGGCTGTCTTACTAAAACTCCCAAAATCTATAGGTACTGAATAAGCTTTTGGAAAAAAAAAAAAAAAAAAAAGGCAAATATGCAACAGTACTATTCAGTTTTCAAGGAAGAAGAACAGATTTTTAACTTTGTTCAAGAAGACTCTGGTTATTTAGAACTATAGGACATTCCTGTGTCAGTTTAACAAGTATGTCTTTTTCTTCCCAAAAAAGGTGAAGACTATTCCGAGTACGACTCAAAGGTTTAGATAGAACTGCGAAAGAAATAAATTACCTTTATTGAGTTTTAAAATCTGCTTTGACATTTATTTTAGCCATATATAAACTTTTATGCATTTTTCTCAGAGCTGGTCATCTTTCCAACAGCTGTGGGTGTCCTTGGACATACATCGTTGGAATTTACTCACCATATGTCAACATAGTAAGACAATGTAGGGTAAATACACACCAAGCCATCTGCATTAAACTACCAATAAAATGCATATTTTAGAATGTAAAGCAAATTGTTGCTATTGCTATACTTTTATTATGTTCTTTGCATAAGGTGTCTTTCACAAAAACATCTCTTTAGAAAACTAGTCAAGTACATGCAATTATCTTAAAAAGACTAACTTGTTTAAGAGACAAGATATATTACTGCATTTTGCAAAATGTTCTTTCAATATTTTCACTGTATATATGAAAATTTACTCACTTATCTTTAAAAATATCAGCATAAAAATATATGAATAGAAAGAGGAGACTGTCTAATCTTGATGTCTGCATTGTACACTAACAATTATTTGACATGAAAAATGCAGCATATCATGTGCTCCTACATCTACAGAATGGTCTATTTTTTGAGTGAAACTCTCCTGTCTTCTAAACACCATTACTGATTTCTGATTCTATAAGTCAGTAGTATCCAAGCTTTTTTGATCACACATTCCATTACTAAAATTTTCTGAGCACCCCAAGTATTTACATATCTATAGCTATATACTTTTTAATATGTGTTTATTTATTTATTATTAGAAACATTTACTACTGAAGTTTTTATATTTTTTTCTTACACTCTACTAGATTGTCTTGTACACCTCCATCCCACATGTCCATTTGGAGGCTGCTGCTCTAAATAATTGAGTGATACATATGAGTATATATGTCATGACTATTGGGTATATAGTCCCACAAAAAGCTGATGAACCAATCAACCACTTGGAGCACAATTTACAGACAAATATGAGGGATCCCACTGAGATGGAAATAAGGAAGCAGCATAACTGGAGCAAGTTCTTACAACTTTTCATTTACCTAAGGAAAAAGAACTGTTTTTGCTTCAGCTGGAGAAAGTAATTTGTCAGCCAAACTGTTTTCAAGTCAGCAAGCATTATTTTAACATTAAGTGTAAACAGGCTTTGCAGTATTTACATTAAAATTTAGTCACTGCTGAATTTGTTAGAAAAGTCAATAATCCCAGTATCCTCATCTGGTGTGTTGAACAAAATCAGCCTGTACCACTCATCTTCCAATACATGGAAAGGAAAAGTTTGTTTTGCCTTGCCTTGCTTTGCCACAGCTGAGAAATTAAGACCTAACACTGGGTAAAGATAATATTCAGCTATAAAATATAACTATTACTTTGTAGGGGGATACAATATAAGAAATTAAAGGTAGCATAGAAAGTAATCTTACCCCTAAGGAGCTGTAGGGAGTCAATTATTAGTGATTAGGAAGAGGCCTGATTTTAACAGGCCACAGCTGTAGCCAATAAGAAAAAGAGTGTTATAGAAGAGTGCATTGGTGGGTTAAGGGGAACTGGAGCCAGTTGGCTACTGGGAGAAGAAGGAAGAGTCAGAGCTTAGAGGAGCTGCCTATGAGAAACATCAAGGAGCGATGAAACTCTAGCAATGTGGAATGTTTGCAATATAATAACAACATCACTTCACAGACATGGTTTTCAGTCATGGTTCTCAGTATCACAAAGCTCTTCAAGTCAGCAAATAAGCAGAATAAATGTAAAGAGAAAACGCTAATTACAGTTAAGAGCAAAAAATTTTCAACAAAGCACAGGACCAAGCTACTTCAGAGGCATGGGGTTTTTTTTCCCAAAAAAAGTCAAGAAAGTGCTTAATGATCTTCTCTAGAAAAGAGACTTTCTCACCTCCTTTATTAGAGACCTCCTGGAGGTGATTGACTATTCCATCCCTCAGCACCCCTTGCAGATAATGACCCAGTAGATGGTCCCCCATGACTGACACATGGGTCACACCTGATGCTGGCTGCGTTTTGTCACAATTTGGGGAATAAAAAGAGAGGGACCTGCATTAGACCTTCTCTGCACAATCAGCTACTCTGAAATACTGAAAGGGATCAGTATGAAAACACAGAGCAGAAAAAGACAGGTATAAAAGATATTCTGTTCTCATTGCTCAGCAGCGAAGTAGCTGAAATGTACTCATGGGTGAAATGGCAAAGGTAAACCTCAACTTTGCTTGCATTTCTCTGCCCTCATTTTTTTTTTTTTTTTTGTTAGACCATTCCAGGAAAAGGGACTCCACTAAAAGTGTAACTCAGATATTGCATTTATAAGGAGTCCTTTAAAATATATAGGAATAAATCCTTTTTGTAGGCATTCATAGAAGGAAAAGATAAACAGCTGTCTCTTTTTCTTAAAAGATACCTCTTATGTTCCAGTTAGGTATAAAAGGACTGAGTATAATGGCAAGAATTTATTTATCTTTCATGGTGTGCTATGCTTCCAGATTTACTAATTTTATTTAAAAAAAAAAAAAGCTTGAAATTGTTTTTTCACACTTGGATAAAGGGACTAATTTATGATAAAGTAATAATCACAAGATTGCATTACAAGCAGTGTAAAAGAAGGCAGCAAAATAAGTGAAAGGAAATACCTACAAAAAATGTTATCACTCAACAGAATATTTATTATATTGACTTCAATAAAATACTTTTCTCTATTTTTCTGTCTACTAAAAATAATATTTATAAAATTTGTTTGAAAAAAAATTATTGAATATGGAGAAGTAAACTTCAATAAACTACTAGACCAAATTGGCACTTGGGAATGTTGTTTTTTAAGGTAATTAAATTAAGTTAGAGTTCTAGAAAAGAGAAAAAAAAGTTATTAAAAAAAAAAGTTATTAAAAAAAAGTTTCAGCTCTTTACCAGTAGAAATGTGCTTTACTCTTGGAATTATATTCCTGAAACAGTTTGCAATTTCTTTTTTGTGAGAGATCAGGTATGCAGGAAAGGAAAAAATATTTTCCATAATAATAAATTTTTAAATTTTATTCATATTTTATTACTGATAACCTTGATACATCTTGGCAAGCTCTGCATCTGTAATGCTTTTAATAACCTTTCTTAGCTCAGTGTTAGAACTGGATATATTTGAATGTGGTTATTGCAAATATCATAGTCTCTCAGCAAAGCATAAATATGTAGAACTTCTTTATATATTGTTCATGTGACCACAATTTTGAGTTTTATTAAAATAACCTCAGGCTTTTTCTAGGTTTCAGTAGTTCCGGGGAATTCTACATAGGAAATTATTCAGAAAAAAATTAAAATAGCTTTTTTATTTTAAAGTAATTATCTAGAAATTAAGAATTCCTGTAGTAATCTGGAAGTAGGTGGGGAAAAGACCTCCCTACAAACCCATTCTTTAAGTGTGTACTCCTCATGTATGTACAAATAAATGAGTAGGAATTTTAATGAGGTGTTGAATTTCTCTACTTCCCTGATTAAAACTCTTCAGTGTATTTGAACTGGGTTTTAACAGGGCCTGTACTGCATCAACTAAATTAGATTTCTGCATATCACAGTACATATCATCATGATTCCTAAAGGTGCCACTTTTTTCAGGTATTGCTGTAGAGTACAAATATATTTGTTTCCAGTGTTTTAGTGAGTTGACTGTCATATATAAAGACAAAGAGGAAGAAGAGGACCCCTTTTAAATATCTGATATTCTATATCTGACTCCTACTCAATAAACTGTCTTCTTAATCTACATATTACTCTCTCTATAATGCAATTTCCAGAAGAATCATGTGTTAGCTGGGTTCTGGTTTCAGAAATGTGCTGCAATTAAAAGAAACAAATAAACAAATAAACCCAAATCAACCCCTCCCAGAACTACATGGCCCTCCACTATGCATTGCATTGCACTTTTTATAATTTCCATAGCACTAACTGAAGTGTTGGGTAAGAGAACATATTATGCTGTTTTCTCACAGTTAAGAAAAAGTTAAGCCTGCAGTTTTGTAAGTACATAATTCAAAGAAGTGATGTCTGTAACTCAGTTTCTTGTTTTTTAACTTGTGCTGTATTTCTGTATGTGTTGGTGTCTTCTCACTTTAAAGTAACGTGGTGAGATTTTTCTCAGTAACATGAATTGTTCTGAGCTGGGTGCGAATCTTATATTGTTCTGGCACATTGTAGAATAATTCAATGTACTTGTTCCCAAGTTGGTTATTTAAGTAGCAGGTGACAGAGAAAGCTGGCTAATGACTGGTTTTGGCCCAACAGTGTGTGCCAGTCCTCAGGCTCTTAGGAGGTGAAGGAAAAGAAGAGAACTCATGAAGATCAACTGCATTTCTTTACAGTCAAAGACTGTTCTTAAACTGAAGTTAGAGAGAAATTCGTAGTTAATGTAGCACAAATCCAGAGTGGGATTTTTCTGAGAGGAACCTGAACCTTTTTTAGTGGGAGATAATCAGTGACAGTCCTCTTCCCATCCCTCAAGATATCACAGAATCAATAAGTTGGAAAAGACCTCTGAGATTGTAGAGTTCAGCCTTTGAAGGACAGAAACTGGTGCTGCACATGAGACAAAGTAAGATGTTGGGGAAGGAACTGCACTTCACATGGTAAATTTGAGTGGATGTAGAATGAGAAGATAAGGAAAGAACCTCTATTAGCATTGAGTCTAGTGTCAGGTTACAGGTTTATTTCCAGACTTTTAGTTTTTTATGTCTGGATTATCTATTCTTTGTTGTTCTTTTTAACAAGTTTTCCTGTTGTGGTTTATTTTATTTCCTAATAAAACAATATTTAAATGTTTTAAGATCATTTTTATTCTACAAGTGATAGCTGTTAGAAAAGGAAGCTTGGAAAAAGAATTAAAGGTTTGGAAACCCTCAGCCTTTGTTGTATTTCCCTATAAAATAAATATCCCTAGATTTTGAGGCTGAATGTTTCCACAATTATTTCTGTTGCTCTGAGATTTGTAAAGGCACAGATTTATTATCTGAGCAGAGAGAGACAACTCTTTCTAAAGATCTAACTTGTCTCACTGATCACATTTGGAATTGGAAACTCTTTCTGCAGCAAGGCACAATTGTTTAACATCTAAATTGCCTCACTGGTCACATTTGGAAATGTTTCTGTCTGTGCTGACTCTATTGCCTTCCTTGTAAATGATGTTTTGGCTCCCTTGAAATTGCTTCAGCTTCCCTGCATTCTCTGTGGAGCTCTTTGGAATTGAACCAGACCCTCCCTTAGCCCTCTCTCTGCTGCCCCCCTCCCCCTTTTTAATTAACAGCTGAACTAAGAAGTAACTCCTTATGTCCAATTCAACTCCTGCCTTTGACTGTTTATGTAGCTTACTGGAAAAACTTAATGAAACTTCCAATAGCAGAAGGAGAACAAGGCACATAGTGAAGATTAACTGAGAAGAAGTGACATTCTAACTCTGCCTTGCACCCCGAGCAGAAAGAAGGTGAAAACCATGGTGTGCCCAGCTGCAGAGGATCACCCAGCTGCCTACCAAGCAGGGAGTGCTGGAGTGCAGAAGTGCAAATTAATAATATCTGCACTTTATCATTTATCATTGCACTTTGTCTGTCCTAACAGAGGAAGGTTTCTGTGTATCTTATTACCTGTAAACAACAAGCCAATATTTCTGGGGCACTGGGCTGCTGGTTGTGCTAAGAATCCCTCTGAATTTCCACATTCCTTCTCTTATTACTTGCTTACAGCTTAGATGTGAAACTTTACTGTGAGCTGTAAATTAACATAAATGCTGCATTGCTCACTTTAAAAGTTTTTCTTCTCTTTTTTTTAAACATAAATTATAGATGAACTATTATTCAATTTAAGCAGCCTTATCTTCAAACACCTTAGGCTCAGCAAGATGCCAAATTCATACAATTACACATTTCTGGATGAGACTTTTTCTCCCTCTTTCAGAAAAGAAAATGTACCACTGTATCTTTAAGATATTTCTCTAAAATATACCTAATTTAAATATAGCAGGACATAGATCTGCTTTCTTTTTTTTCATTCTTTTTTTGGTTATGAGAATGTGAGGCCTGCTTGACAGAGTCAGACCAAAAATTCAGCATTACAATGGCATTAGTAACACACAGCAGGTATCCAGGATGCTGTATGGCGAGTGGGGCTTTCTAAATAACTGGCATCATTGATAAAAAAAAAAATTTTTAATATTTTTTTCAGCTTTGAATCATATTTTGTCTTTCTAGTCCTTTATGCATACAAGTCTCGCAATTATAATTTTTTGATAAATTATTTTTAGTTTTTTGTTGGTTTTTTTTCCTTTTTTATATTTCCGTTCATTTACTACTGCCATTAGAATTTATTAGAGAACTTTATAATATCATGCCTGGAGAAAACAGGGAGATGATGGTTCTATGTTGACTTTGTCTGTCCAGCAATATGTGACTTGTATCATGATAAATACTAAAAGTCTTTTTGGCGATAGTGAATTCAATTTAAAATAAAATTTCAAAAGGAGAAAATAAACCATTATAAAAAGTGATACTAGCTACTTTTTTTTAGGATTCATTTGCTAAACTTAAGAAGATGCTTAAAGCACAATTATTTCTTGTTAATGTCAAAGCTAGTTCTCTGAAATATATTCTAATAATAGAGGACTTGGGTTAGAGTGTGGAATACTATGGCTGGACAATGTATATTTTTCATTTTTTTAAGTTTAAACACATCTGGACAATGAAATTACATTGAAATATGACAATAGTGCCCTGGAATTTAGTTATTTGCCTCCAAACTAATTTCTACATCTCACAATGTGAGTTTAATTGAAGCAAGCTTGCTGTTACCTTTTCTATTTGTTCTGATACTTAGCAGTGAAATCATAGTGGACCATCTTATGCCCAGCACTTGCATAAGAAATTGTTTTCAGGAAGCCAAAATATTTCAGATACCTGCTTCAGCTGTGCAGTACAAAAGTGAGATCCTTCCAAAAAGACAGTGTTTTGTTACTTTATCTCTGTCCAGAGTACTGTTATCAATGCCAACAGATGCATATATATATCTTAAATACATGGTATTTATTTTACTGATGTTAAGAGTAAAAAGATAAAGCAGAATTCAAGCAACTCAGTAGTTTAAAAACTCGGTATCGGAAGAAAAATTTCTTGCTGAGCAATTTAAATTTTTTTCTGCTGTCACTTTGTAGAGCAAAAGTTACATTCTCATTTGCCCCTTGATTTTATTATATGCCTATCCTAAAATAAGTGAAGGGTTTTTTAATCCAAGTTTAAAAATAATTTCAAAATTAACAGCTCTCTGACTGCAGAGGTTGTAGATGAGATAGATCATGATACCAGCATGGTGCTGATCAAGCAAATGCAATATTTGTAGCCAATAATGAGGCTTATCTATTAATTATCAGGTTATAGTAAATAACACTAATTCTTAAAAGAAAACAAAATGGTGCAGATATATTAATTGTGTCAGTCATCACAATGTCTAGCAATGTGTGCAACATTTGGAAATGTAGCTGATCAGCCCACCAGGTTCTTGTCTTTCCACAGCCATAGGCAGGACTCTGGCTCTCCCTAGCATCTTGCTCCCTCCAATAATGGAATACAGTAAAGCACACACAACTGAAGAGGAACCAGATGCAGGGTTCTGCTTTGCTCCATGCAAACTTGGTAGAGCAGACAGGGAAAGACTTAACTAAATAACACTACTGTGGTACTAGCATCTGTCTTAGGTGATTGAACACAGAACTCCTGAGTATGCCCTTCCTATTCAGCAATTAGGTAATTATCTGTAAAATTACATGCACTGTTTACCTTTGAAGAGAAAAGCTAATTCAAAGGCAACTGCTTGGAAGAAAGCCAAAATCTGCAAATCAGGTGGTAATCTTAAATTGCAAGTACTTTAGAAACAGACGTTGCTAATTTCTGTTCTAAATTTCAACTACTTAGTCTCTTGAATGCTGAAGATTTGTGAACAAATTTTGAAGTTTTAAGCTACATGGAATAGCAGAAACTTTTCATTGTTTTAATTTAAGGAAGCAAAGGTCATTTAGGTAATTTTCCCAATGCAATAAACACTTCATCTTTCATGCTACTTAAATATATGGACTTTTTTTCTTCTCCTTCTTATATTTCCAGTCTCTGTACAAAAATGGATTCACTTTGTGCTCATTTTTCCCCTAAGGGAAATTTGTTTTCACGCTCACTTCCCTTGGCCTGGTGGTCACATTTCTTTTGATGCAATGAGATTCTGATATTTTGAGATATTTTGACAGCAGAGGTATTATTGTTCCAGTCACAATTTTAAATATTCAAGACATACAATTTCAGTGGACCTATGGACACTGAGAAGATTCTATTTTGATTTATTAGACTGAAGTTGTAATTGTGTGGTTGGTTTTGGTTTTTCACAGAATTCTAGAATGTAAAGGGGTTGAAATGGAATGGATACAAATTGTCTTAACTGACAAGAGCACAGTAAAACTGTTTGAAAATGTGTAGAGATATTTTCTGACTTATGTCCTGGAGAAGAGCATATGGTCCAGTGAGACATGAAGAAGAGGTCAAATAAACATCAAGATGTCTGCTATGGCATCTTCATCAAGCAGAGAAGAAAAGTAAATAGAACTGTCATTTCTTCATTAATTGAATAAGATAGGACATCCCTTTTCCTCACAAACACACAGTGCTTTATTAGCATAGCCCAGCTCAAAGTCATTGATACAGAAAATTGTATTGTGACTGGACCAGATAAGTGAAGAAAACATAGTTGAAAAAGGATACTGGATACTGGTGAAAAATTTCTTATACATTCAATCCCTCCTTTTCTTTTGCTTCCCACCAGGAATATTCAGAATCTAAAAAAACTGCTGAGAGTATTCGTGGATTTGCTGTTATCTTGCAAAGACAGACAAGTAACATGTTGAAAAACCTTCCTCAGTGTATTCTAATATATAAAAATTAATTATTTGAGTATTTTTATTGGAAACTGGATTTGTACAACAAACACCTGGTAAGTATTTTATAGTTACTTCCGATTTCTTTGCTAATACATGATGTAATATTTGAGTAGGCTGTCAGAGGCTTAAAGGAACACTGGAGTCAAAAAATTCCTTTGTTGGCCATTTGTGTAGTTGTGAAAAAGAAGAATGGATTTCAATTCTTTTCTGAGAGCTAGAAGCTCCTCTGAAACTCAATTCTGCTGCAATATCTTTGTTTTGTCTGGTTCGAACACAAGAAGGAAAAAACCCAAACCAAAATAGACAAATGCTCCAAGCAACCAAAAACCAAACCAACCAAATAAAAAATTAAGAAATAAAAAGCCATTTTCAAAGGAACTTGATGTGAACCACAAACTGCAGCACTGTGTCAGGTAGTGTAAAATAAAAGAAGATTCCATACTTCAGTGTTTGAAGCATTTGTACTCAGAACCAATAACTTTGAAGCAAGGATTAGGACCTGTGCCATTTGAAAAGATTAACTGGAAAGAACACCCCATCTCATATTTTATTTTAAAGTTAAACCATAGAAAAGGACATTTTCAGTGATAGAAAGGAAGGGGTTGGTTATGAAATGGACTATTGAATTACTTTCTTAACACTTTGTAAATTCACACTGGTTGTGTAACATGCACCCTTAAGCACTTAAGAACCATGAAGATAAAATCATGGTCCTTGCTTGCTTGATCTAACATAAATCAGGAGAAACCCTGCAGACTTTTTTTAAAGCTTCAGGAGAAAAGTGAGATGTAATGGAATTTTCCAGTCTTTACACTGAGTCAGCAGGGGCTTAATCTCATTGGCCTGCAGTACTGAATGAACTATTCCCCATGGACATTTGGTGCATGGGAGAGCTTCAGAACATATGTGAGCATTCAAGGAAGGCTCTTGGCCTTTTGGTCAAGAGATTGAATTGTTACTGTTTTGGTGTCTCAGTAGTGGCTGACATCGAGCCAATGCTTAGCAATTAAAAGTGACTCAACACGAATGAGAAGAGCAGAACTCTGTGAGCTTAGTCATTTGGAAAATGAAGAATGTTCTCTCCCCAAGCTGTAGGCACACATACTACATAATTATCATCTTCCTGCCATTACAGGATTGTTTCAAAGAGAACATTTTCCAGTGCTGTGCCTAATCTGTTCTAAAACCACGAGCAAGGGTTCTTCTACAGCCTACAACAGCAGTTTTCTGTGTCAGAAATAAATGTGCTTACATTGCCTCCTATAACTTACACAGATTTCTGCCCTTGAGTCTTATAAAGAAAATATTCAAAGGCACAAAAAGCTGCCAGGAATGCAAGCCACTGAAAGTTGCCACTGCACTCTAAAAGTGCTATTCCCTCTGTTACCCCCTGGTGTTCCTCTTGCTTTTGTTCTATTTTAATTCATTAAACACTCTTTTTTTTTTATTTTTTTCTCTGAATTTTCCCTTAATTTTCTGTCTGGGGTGATGATCAGAATCAAATACAGTTTCACTGTAGTGTAATTTCACTGGTGACATGCAGAGTGATAACTCATTTGATGTCAAGATAGAATATTTTCAGAACATCTTAATCATCTTATATTTAAAAATGATATTTGAATATAAATTGCAAGTTTCTGTTGTCTTTTTTCTTTTCTTTCATGTGTGGAGAAAATTTGTAACACTTCAGTTGAGTGATTTTTATAACTGTGTAGAAGTAATTGAAGTTGTCTGCCATTTTAGAAAGCTATGAAAAGGAAACTACGAATAAGAAAAATATATTTAATTTTCTTTTTTATTCTTTTTACTGATGTTACTGGCAACAATTACAGAGGAAGAGTCACTCTGAGGATGAATTAAAATTGCCCTTTTGGTTGAATTTTAATTGACTCTGAGAAAATAACATCCATTTTAGCTAGTATTTTTATGGAAGAGAGGATGTAAATTATTTTAAAAAACAATTTAATTTTACACATTTCTAATAAATTTCTCATTGTTATCTAGAAAAAGAAAAGTTAAGTAGGAATCAGTTTATATTTCCAGTGGAATTTGAAGTACCTGCTCGTTTTTCTGACATAATAGTAAAAATATGGGTTTCATAAGAGCCTAACATATTCTCCTTTTTTTTATAGGTTTGTATAGAACAAAGAAGGAACATTCAATTTTTTTGGTTTGGTTTTAGAGAAACAGAGAAATGGAAGAAAATGTTTTCCTAATTTGAGAGGTCTCAAATTCCTAGTATGAGGAAAATAAACACGAGATTTGGTCACTGACCAAACTGTTTTATAGGGTATTTAATGCTATTTTCTGTATAGAAGAATACATAATACTTGGTCTATTCTTTCTTAAATTGATGAAAACCCCCAGAACATAGGACAAGAGAGAATTTATTTCCTAATAACATAAATAAAGGGATTTTAGTAATTTCTCAAAACTTTTGATACAGATATTTTGGCTTTGTCAATGGAAAATAGTCTACAATATAATAAATTACTTGACAAATGGAATGAAACCTCAAAAGTAAGATGGCTTTTCAGGCCATCAGTTGTTCAATACTTGAACAACCATTATGCTATTTTTTGCTTCTTTATAAGCCAACAGGTGTGCACAATTAAAAGCCCTAAAAGGCACCTGATAAGACATTTCTTCCTAAGAGTTAAAGTGGGGAAATAAAGCATTTTTTGTCTTCATGTCTTTGTGGCGTGTTTTTTTCTTTTCAAGAAGCAGTCAGTCAATCTGTCAAAAATGCCCCCAGTTTTTGAAATGAATTTCAGGGTTTTATCTAAGTGGGGGGAGAATTTTGTTCAGAAAGAAAGACTAAAAATATATGTGCTCATAGTAATAGGCAGGATGCATGTTCCTTTCTAACTCTTGGTAGGATGGAAAATATAGCATAATTTAGCAAGATTAAACTGTTATTTAAATTGAAGCATTACTATTATCTCCTTGGGGATGATTTGTGTGGAAATACGGATTTTCTGCTTTTAACTCTTAAATAAAGTATTATGGTAAAATTGGTTTGCATTTAGAATCATATCTTCAATTTATTTCAACTAGAACAGATGGCCTGGAATGATGTGAATGAGAACCTGGCTTTTAAATTGCAACACTGATTGCAATTTCAGCAGTAGACTGATTATTACAAAGAGAATATCAGAGAGAAATAAGCAGTAAAAGGGAAGTCAGGTATGTAAAATTTATTTTCCCAAGTATTATATAAGATATGATACATGGGATATTGTTTTAATTAAATCCATTTTTACTTTTACTCAATAAAAGATTAAACAATATATTAGATAAGAGCTTTTTTCCCTAGTGCTTCAGTCATATACTAAAATAAGCAATTACTTGTACAGAACAGACTTTGAGGGACAGTTTTCTCTATATCCTAGAATAGTAATATCACCAGTATGGCAACAAAATAAAAATTACTGTGATGATCATTAAACATGGTAAAAATTAAGCAAGGTGACTTCTGACTACAGCCAAATTGCCGTTATAGACTCCACATATTTTATGATAGGGACTACAGGATATGTGGTAAAACATTTTATGCAAACTTTTTTTTCATTTTTGGCAGTTTTCTTTACATAACAACAGAGAGTTCGTGCAATTTCTGAGGAAGTGATTTTTATTTTAGCACTCTCATTTGCATTGGGCTGTAGATTATGCCTAGTAGAAAGAATAACAAAATGATTGCATGTAGCCAAACCTCAAATCTTAGCTTGTCTTCAACTGAGGCAAAATGGTAATTCCCCCTCAACCCTCAATTGTAGTAACTTCTATTAAGGCCCATACTTTTGGAACATCAGCTGATTTGACAGCAAGGGCATACTTTGCCTAAGCACAGGCAAAGTATGCCCTTGGCACTGAACAGGTGGGGCTGCAGTGACAGAGATCTCTCAGAGATCCTGTGTCACATATCCAGAATCACATGGACATGGCAGGTGTGTTCAGGCAGCAGAAATGAGACTCTGACTAACAGGGAGACTGATATGTAGCAATCAAAGGAAAGGACTCTATATTAATGCAAGGGAGGTGAAACAACTAGAAGGTACAACTTATTATATTGTTGTTTTTCACCAAGCAAGGGCTGGCTTTCCACAGAGCAACAGACCCCTCGTCTTCCTTCAAACTTGGGGATAAAGGGGAGAGAGGCTAGAAAAGGCCTTGGCTACCTCTGTATTTCTGCCACAAGTTTGAATGCTTGTGCTCTCTGATAAAAGGGAAATCTAAGGGCAACCAAGAGAGATTTCAGGGCTCTGGGATGATGTAGCTGTAGAAGGATCAGGAACACAGGCAGTGATTTCCTTGATCCTTCTGGTAGCAAGGAATAATATTGATAGGAGTAGGAAAATCCATCAGGTCCATGTGTGGCTCCGAGGCTGGTGTAATTGGAAAAACTGGGGGGTTTTTAATCATGGGATTATCTGCTCAGCACCCGGTCTACTGACACCTGATGAGATGCAGCTGTCTCAGAGGGGGAAAAGAGTTCTAGCACAGGAGCTAATGGGGCTTATTCACAAAGATTTAAATTAGTTTGGAAGGGGCAAGGAACAAAACCAGGCTTACCCAGGATGAGCAAAGAGATGGTGTGCCAAAACTTGAGAAAAGAGGCACTAATGGGGTCCCTCAACAATCTTCTTCAATGGGTGTTGGCACAACGTACCAAATCTGAAATGTTTCTGCACTAATGCGTGCAGCATGTGGAACAAACACACTGTTTTCACAGTTTGGCCCAGTCCCAAATATTTTATATCCTTGGCAAGAATGGGATGATTCCTGTGGCTGGAGTGCCCTGTTGGGTGGCTACAGGCACTTCAGGAGGGATATGATGGGAGAAGGGCGGAGTTGGCATTGCATGTTATAGAAGGGTTAGACTGTATGGAGCTCACAGCAGTCAGTGCCATAGTTGAGAGCCTCTGGGTGAGGATTAAGGAGCAAACAAGTAATGTGGATGTCTTTGTGGGATTGTACTTAAAGACCACCTCACCTCCTAGCTGACACTGATGAATTATCCTTTGAGGAACTAAGGTACACTTCCAAGTCACCTGCCCTTGTCCTTAATGGGGGACTTGATCTTGCCAGAAATTAACTGGGGGTATCACACAGCTGGAACAATCTGGGCCAGAAGATTCCTAAAAATACTTGATGACAGCTTTATGCAATAGGTCCTGAGAGAGCTAACTCAGAATGAGTTCCTTCTTAAACTATTCCTTTTTTAGCTGAGTGGAGATTGGTGGCTGTCTTGGCCACAGTGACCATGAAACAATTGAGTTTAAAATCCCTGTTCACAAGGGTAAAAGTGCCAGCAAAACCTCAACTCAGAACATGAGGAGAGCTGATTCAGGCTGCTCAGGGAATTAGTGAATAAAATCCCCTGGAATAATGTTTTTGCAGGTGCTGGGATCCATGAGTGTTGGTCACTTCAGATAGCACATTCAGGAGCAGGCAATTCCCAAATGTCAGAAGTCAAGCAGGCGAGGCAGAAGTGCTTGGACAATACTCTCAGGCCCTTTGTGTGACTCTTGGCTGTTGTGTGCAGAACCAAGAGTTGAACTATATGATCCTGCTGGGTCCCTTCCAATCAGCATATTTTGTGATTCTGTGAAATTATATCAAACTTACATTTAATTATCCTAGCATTTTAGCTTTTATTAAATTTGGATATGTGGAAGCAGATACAAGATATGTCAGAAAAATACTGAAATGCATCAAATAGCTTGATTCAAACAATATGGACCTTCTAAAACTTTCTTGAAAAAGCTTGCAAACTCCTGCCATTTACTTGGGAGGCTTGGTATGAAAAGTAACCTTGAAAGCTGACAACTTTTTATATTTATGAATTTAGAAAGAGGAGTTTTCCTGGAAGGTAAGTCTCAGTGAAAAAAAGCCAAGTTGTACTATATCAGTATATTCTACCCTTCTCTTCCTGAATTTTTTTTTAATAATATCTATATTTTAATTCCATCCTTAAATAAGAGTATGGAAGAGAAGTTGTGAATTCTAATCCTGGTTTATTGATAACATTTTAAGTGGTCATTCCCATAAATTCCTTCTGAACTTACTATTTGACTGAAAATCTTTCCCTTCCTCAAAATGAATTATGTGCTACTCTGATGAACATAGGCAATTAGATTTTAATAACTCTAATGACACTCTTACCTGTAATATCAGAACATAATAGTGTGCAGGAAATGGGAGAAATTCATTTAAATTGCTACATTCCTGCCTATTCTTTATTTCTCCTCAGATATCCAGTATTTAGCATGTAGATCTGTGAGAAGACACAGTTTCTCAGTGTGGTACTTAGAGTACTTGTTTTGTCATTATATGTGTGCATTCCGTGCAGCATTTTCTGAATACAAAGGAATGGAATTTTTTGCCATATATTTAACGTCCAAATGGAATTGATTGCTGAGATCTTGGCTTGATTTGGGATTACATCTCACATCCCTCCTGATCTGAAATGAAATGAGACACCAGTAGCTGTATGTGTGGCTAGCCACAAGGTCATTGTGTTACTCTGGCAGAAAAGTCTTTATCCCACTGCATGTGGACAGTAGATCCTTCAGTCTATTTAAGTACTATACTATATTATATATAAAAATAATGGGAATAAAAGTAAAATTCTCTCTTATCTCACCCCATGAAGACGGTATACATGATCTAAATTTCCCCATAGCAGCCATCATAGTGCTGTGTCTGTAGCTAGAAAGGTGTTGAAAACACACAGGTGTTTTGACTACTGCTGAGCTCTGTTCCAGCAGCATCACAGTCCTCTGTCCAACACCCCCTCACCTCCAGCCAGGAAATTGGGAGTGGGCAGGAGGCTGAGAGGGGGCACAGCCAGGACCAATTGCCAAAGTGATATTGCATCTTATATGGCATTATGATAATAGTGATAATAACAATAATGACAATAATACTAATAAAAGTAATAAAAGCTGAGAGAAAGGAGAGAGAGGGGGGACATCCATCATTAAGGTATTTGTCCTCTAGAACAACTGTTAAGTGTGCTGAGGCCCCAGTTCCCAGGCAGTGGCCAGATGATGGGAAGTAGAGAATAAAACTTTTTGTTTGCTTTCCTCTTTCAGTGCATGTGATCTTTACATTTCTCATTTAAGTGCCTTTACCTTGACCTATGAGCTCTTTTTTATCTTATTTTTCTCCCTCCTGTCCTGCTGAGGAAGGGAGTGATGGAGCTGCTGACTTCCAGGCATCTCTGTCCCTGTTCTTCAGAGGTTCATTATTTTCACAGAGTATTTATTAATGAATTTTTTAATCTTCCTACAACAACATATTTCTACCTCTCTGGGCCCTAAGGATCAGATATTTTTATTTGGATTTGCATTTTTTCATTCAAGTTTTTAAAATGGAAGGAAAACAGAAAATAACCTACACAATGACCAGGGAAGAACAGTGATACCCACAGCTGCTCTGGCAGACTTGTTCCTTAGTCTGACTCAATCTACCTGTTTTAATTCTGCTTTTCCACAAATTAGTCATGCACCATTTCTGTCTGGAAGGGAGGGAGATAATTCCTAGTTTAGATGTCTTAGCAGGAACTACAAATATAGACAAGATAAAGAATGTGACCACAGAATTGATTTGCAAATGGTTCATCACTTATACAATCTTCCTGAATTTCCATAAATTTCACTCCATGGAATTATGCATGAGAATAATGTGTACTCATGGACTCATTTAATCATAAATTTGTTTGGAGGACTGAACTTGTGGGAAGAAAAATAGAAACAAAATGAGGAATAGAAATATCATAGTGCACATAATTGCTTTTACTCCCAATTCACTGGCTTAATGTTGGTTTCATAAAGCAATGATGAACTCATTTACTATTATTGTGAATGAGTATTTCTGGAGGATTTTCATTCAGCATTAATTAACAATGATCATTATTTTAAAGTTTTCATTGTAATTTCTTGCTGTTACTGTTGCTATTTCTTGCTGTTACAGTGCAATTTCTTGCTTTTTGATCATTTCTGATAGTATACTTTTAAAATATTTCTTTGCCTAATTTGACTATCTTCATCCTAATTGTGAATATCCATTTCTAACTGCTACTGTTCAAGAGAGAAACAGAAACATCCTTTTTATTAAATGAAGATATTTAATTTGCCTTTTACATCATGGTCACTGAAATTTATCATATGTGTCTTTTTTTTTCTTATAAACATCAATAAACTATAATGCACAAGGTGTCCTAGTCATGATAAACATCAGAACAAGCTCAATAACTTTCCTCATAACAGATTAAACCCCTGCCATTGTGTGAGTAGCTTTTGGAGCAAGGGGTTAACATTCACAAACTTTATCACTGATCCTGGTCTTTAAATACCAGAATATTCTGTCTCCTGACAGTTACAGACTTGAACTTCCTGGAAGAGAATACCAAGTCATATTCTTTTAAAGGAATGCCTTCCTATGGATGGCAATTGATGAACTCCACCAGATTTAACAGCAAGTCGTACTAAGTGTTTATGGGACTTTTGTACATTAAAGACTAATGTACAAAAAATATTCTCTGTTCTTGATTTTAGCAAAAAGTCTCAAGGATGAATGATTTGCAATTACATTTTGAAGATAATAGTGCATCTTGGATGAACATCAGAATTAAATAGGGTGTAAGGTCACCTCAGTTACTTGAAAATATTAATATGTGGTATACAAACTGAAATTCTGGGCAGGCTTTTTTCACTAACATGCAGTTAAAGAAATCCTAGAAAACTAGTACCTCAGTGGTATATACTTTTTTCCATGATGTTTTTAAATGAGAAATTTTTAAATAGTAAAATGGGAAAGAATACAGTAGTCTTCTAGATGGACTCCAAGTTGAACTGAGCAAAAAGTTTCATAACTTACTACTAAGTAACAGGGGAAATTGTTGAATGAAAATGAGAATAGTGTGAAGGAGACTGAGAGACATGCTGGGCACTGCTAAATGATGAACTGATGGTTACAAGAAAAGGGCCATATAACTAAATCCTCTGCACAACTCCTGGAGAAAAGGTCAGTGCTTTGCAGTAAATTTTTGACTTGATTTAATTTATTAATTTTTGTTTGTTTATCTGTTTGTTTATTTCTGTTTTTTGATTAATCAGCTAGGGGTTAGTATTTGATAGAGGTCAAGTTCAACTCTTCCACTTACATTATTCTTGATTTTAAATGTTGGAATCAACATTCTGCTGCCTGAGTTTATTGCTTGCAGTCTATTTTTAATCCCAGTGATTTAATATGTGGTAGATTTTTTGGTTTTCTTTTTACTATAAATGAATTTTTCTGTAACTGATATTCCGATAGAGAATCAGATTTTTTTTTTGTATCTGTATATTTGGAGAGAAATTAATAAAGGTGTAATCAAACTTATTCCACAGATATTCTCAGCAAACAAATCCTAATATATATTTGGAAAACTATATCATCAACTTCAAATAAATTAGTGTGAGGCTTCTCTGAGATCACGTCTTTCATCTGTCATCAGAAGAAAGAGTTCAGGTGTGTTTCTGTACATTGAATAGTGTATGCTTTATGATAGTTAAAATTTATTATAAAAATAAGTATATTATTTAGAATTCATAATATTTTTTCCTGGTTTTGAAAACATAAATTTGACCATATTCCCTAAACTAAACCATTAGAAAGAGCCTGAAGTCATGCTTATCTGGCGAAGTTAGATTTTATTGAATCGACCATTTACTAAATATATTGACAAATTCTGGATAAAGAAAATTAAGAAAACACTCTGTGCCTTTAATATAATACTAAAGCTAAAATATTTAAAATAATTTAAAAAAACCCTGAACCCAAATACTCAAATAAGAATGCAAGTGTTTGTTTGAAACTTGCAGCTTCCATCTGCCTGCAGTCAAGATGAAGATATAACCTGAAGATACATATGTTAAAATGTACACTCATTTTTGTGATACACCTTTGAAAATTCCTGTCCTTCCAAATTATATGATCCTACAGTGATCTAATGAGTTTAAGTAAGTGCATTGGAAGAAGAAATGTCAGATTAATCATGATGAATGGAGTCTTCAGATGAAATCGAGGTGGTCAGTAAATATGCTACTGAAATCTTCCATTTAAATAATATAGCTTCAGATTATTAACATTTATGTTCTATATCTCAAAGTTCTATTTAAAAACAGATTCCTGAGTAAAACAGTACTCTTTTATTGCCCAAGAAAGTTCTTTAGTTTTTCTTTTAGATAACATGTGGTGGCAGATGATGGCAATTTGAAAGCTCTTCTTACTTTTGCAATGTTTACTGAATTTTAGTTTGGGTAAAAGCCCACTGCTTTACCCCAGCCATATATTTTAATAACTAGATATGGAACTAAGTTTTCAGTTTTTTTTTGCTTTATATTTGGACATGTATCTGATTGTAATAACCAATAGAGTTACATTTGTCAAATGTTTTAACAAACTGCAGCTATAATAGTTTCCATAGAAACAGGACTGAAAACTAAAAATAACATCAAATTTTAATGTGTTCTGTAAGAGAAATTGGTAATACTATAGACAGGACATTACATTAAGAAAAGACAGAACTCTTCTATTTTGTGCCAAATAGCAATACCAATATAATGGCATATTTTGAAGTATCATCTATATATCAAGCTTCATCTTTATATTCGTGTCCTCTTCATCTATTTGTAATTTAAATACATAAACAGAAGCTTGTTTTGTATTTTTCAAAACCAGAAATATGTAATTGAGTTCTAAATAAAAGCACTACCAATATATGAGTCAAGGAGGAGGCATAATATTCTCTGAAATCAAAGTACCTGATTTGTCGCAGTTGGAGGTAAGATTGCTGTACAAAGAAAAGAGATTTTTGAACTGTGAAAAGAATAACATTAATTTTCTTTTCATAAATTAGGCAGAGATACTTCTCCTTGAGAATATGAAAACATTTGGATTATATCTTTACATAATGTATTCCATACTTGCTTTTAAATTTAAAGATTTGAGAGAGTCTCACATTTTCCAGGGGAAAAAAACCCCTTTCTTTTGTAACCTGAGTACAATAAAGGTCTGGTTACAAAACGTTGGTAAATGCTTTGTGGGATTTAATTTTTGGCTTTTAATTAGAGAACATTGTTTGAAATGCACAAGGTACATTAGGAATCCTACAGTCCTCCTAGTTTATTGAAACAGGCTATCTCATGTTGCAAATTTGTAGTATTTAACTTTATTCCTATGACTAATTTATTAATTTGATGAGTTCTATATTAACTAGATATGTGTGTTACCTTTTTGGAACACCATAAAACCTTTCTCATTTAAACATGACAATTTATCAGTATTAAAATTTTGAGATTATTTAGATTCTTGAACTATTAAAAAATGTACTGTGGAATTTTATTGTATCTTTAACCAACACTGAGCTGCATCTCCTCTGTGACTGCCCCAGCCTCCCAGGTGCCCATGCCAACAGATGTGAGTGGAACTGTGCAATAAAGAGGTTCATTTATGTTGGAGGTGTCCTAAGGTTATGTCATCCCACACCCTGTATCAAACTGTTTCTCTCAAGAAAAAACTCTGTGAGATGCCCTTCTGAAGGGAACAAAAGACCCAATATGCAACACTGGACCCACTCCATAGGGCACTTTGTTGTCTCCCTGAGGCCTGGGTTAAACATGGGAACATAAAAATTCCCACCTTAGTAGGTTCCTCAGATTATCCTGCATTACATTGATTTTCAGGTGGTCAGCAATGAAGTAGTAACAAGAAGTCTGAGGACAAGTGTGAGTGAATTCAGGGGCTTGGGACAATAGGTTAAGGATTGGGAGCACAAGTAGTGTCCTCCCAGCTACAGGGAATGATGGAGGAAGAAACAGAAGGAGACAGCTAATCAATACCTGGTTCCAACACTGGTTACTGGCAGAACACCAGTTGTGTGGTTTGTGTTCAATTTGGCAGTGTTGGGCTCGATGGTCTTAGAGGTCTTTTCTAACCTAAATGATTGCAGGATTTTACAGTTCTGTGATTTTTAACAGATGGTAAATTTAGAAAACATTCTTTAAGCACACAAGCTGTACTGATCTCACATCTGGTATCTGATAAAAGAGCATAGTCTTACCATAAGCAGAAGAATACAGCATGAGAAATTCAAACTACGTTTTTCACAAGACAGTGAGACAACTCTGATGGTCACAGAACAAAGTTGAATTGGCTTTTATTCTGGTGTGCATCTCTTGTTCCTCAAGTAAAATTGTTTTTGCTTTGAGTTAAATGCATACTTGTGGTGAAATGTTCCTGTGAAAAAGAGCAGTTGTAGGAGATCTACTTTTACCTTTAAAAAAAGATTTTTGTGAAATACTTCAGATAATCCTACTGTTTAACTCATTGACTTTTTATGGTCTTTCAATATTTTATTCTATAATGTGAATTTAGGGCTTCACAGGAGCAGATTTTCCTTTCCAACATACTGAAAATTTAATATAAGAAACTGAGAGTTTTATGTTAGGAAGGGAGTCTAAATAAGCTATCAAAATACTAAACAGGTCATTTGTATTGAATGTGTTTGCCTACCTGTATTTACATATGTAAATTTAAGATGTGAATAAAAATTAAATAAAAGCACCTTGTCTTTAAGTTAGTTTTACATGGTGTTTATTCTCAAGACTATTTTCTGTATTTCAGCAGAATCAAACTTTTTTCATCCAGTCCAAACTGAGATTTGTTTAGAGCTTTATTTGAACATCTGAAAAATACAAATAAAAATCCTGGTCAATAGAGCACATAATATTTTGGTGTCAGCTGAATGTGTGATTTTTACAACTTTCACTCCATCAGATATTTTTAACAAATATGATTGTTCTTGAGATGAAATTTCTAGGAGCCTTTTTTATTGTAGAGCATGGTGATGTCAGATGCTATCAAGCCTTAATGACCACGAGATGTACCTTACAGCAGGATTAGTGTAGTTAAAAATATTCAGCTGCCTTAATTTTAGGATTAGTCTTGGTTACTTTTCTTTTGGGAATATCTGTGGTACCAATTGTAACTGCTGGTCTGCTGTGTTATTACAGCCTTTTTCCCAAGGAGCTAATAAGCATTTTTGAAGAGTTAATATTCTAGAATCTCACAATACATCCTAACTATAAAAACAGGTTTCAGAATTATTTTTCAGCTTGAAAATGTACCAATCCTTCCCTCTTCTCAAAAGACAGCTGGCAGCTGTTCTTGTCTTATCCCTATGAAGGATAAACAAAATGTTTATTTTCATGTTTCCTGTATTTAAAAAGACAAATATTTGTCTTTATTTTTTAAATTGCATTTAAGTTTCAAATTATTTTCATATTCAGCAATAGTGGGGTTTCTTTTCCCCAGTATCATTTGCTGCTTCACTGCATGGATTTTGTTCCACAGTACATTTGAAATTTAATTCTTTTTACACAAGCACCTATGTTCATTGTTTGTTCTTCAGGGCTGTTGTAGGTTAATGCTGTGGAAAAATTGAAGAGGTTTATTTGCTGTTGCAAATCACGAATTTCTTGAGTATATTGGCACTTTAATATTCAGAAGGACTGGAACAGCTATGTCAGTCTGTCTATTATTGTAGTGATTATCTAAATGCTAAACTTTAAGGGCATCACCATCACGACTCATCACCCCCACACAGACCCACACAAATACACACACACACACACATACAGATTCTAAATTCCTTCATGGACTGGATGATCTTAAAGGTCTTTTCCAACCAAAGTATTTCTATCATTCTATGTAATTGTAAATTTCAGCAGTGCTGGTGCTGTGCAAGAATTATTTTACAGGAACAAAAGAACTCTCCTATTTTAATGACTACTTAATTCTAGTCTCCATGGAAATATTTTGAAGGGAAAAAAACTCTCTAAATAACTGCCACTGGCTACTTAAAGGTAATGGAAAATGTCATGCGTGAAATTATAAAATGGACAGAAGCAGTTACAAAACTGACAAAATGACTAAAATGAGTTATTTAAAATACATGCAAATGATGTTTTAGAGACCAAAATAAGAAAAAAGGGAAAAATTTCTCTATAAACATTTTGTAGCACAAAAAGTGATAGACAAAAAGCAAAGAGGGAGTCATTTGTGCTACATAACTTTTAAAAGTCAAATGTCACCATTTAAAAAAACCTTAAGGTATAGTTTGAAAACATCTCTTTGTTGTTTTTTTTTTAAAGGAAATGTATGTTTATTTTTTGTATTTAATGGTATTTTCAATTAAAGAAGGAATCTGAAAAGTACACATGACAGTATTAATAATTATACAGAATTGTCTTATGCTGTGTTCCACCTAGAAGGAGACCCTGCTCCAAATCTTGCTACTCATTACTTTTTTATGTTTAAATATCTTTGAAGATATAAGAGCTTTCATCTTGCTAGACTTTGCCTATCAGAATTTCAGTGATACCATAGACAAATGATTAAGCCTCCATTATGTGATGGTTAAAAATCAGAATAGTCTCAACAAGAAAATGCATTGCATAGCAGCAAGGAAGCTGTGCTGCTGCAAGCAAGGTCCAGCCAACTGAGGCCAAACTCCACTGCCAAGAGGAACAGTGTAAAAACACCTCAAAGAGATGTAAGGTGGGGTTTGCTCTGCTGCATGCAGAGTGTGAGAGTCATGGACCCTCACAGGACCAGATCAAAAGAACTGCTGGAGCATCTATGTAGTAACTTAGATTAGCTGAGTTTTGTATGTGGTGTGGCCACTGTTAATATTGATTTAATAAAGAACTCCTAGTTTGACTTTTATTCACCCTAGAAGTTTTAATACCTAAGTCAAAGATCTTACTGTTAAATTATTATTTGGAAAAGAATGATCATTTGGTGTACTATTACTTACCAGAAGCTGTATGAAGCTACACCTTGGTGGCTTTATAAAGGGATTCCCAAGAATATGGTTTTCAAGAGGAAATGATATAATTTTAAATGAGTTTTAAATTTCTACAATGCTGGGTTTATTTTTTTATATGTTTGTTTGCTTTTTCTTTAATTTTGATGTTTTCCTGTTGAAATAAAGCTATTCTGGATTTTTTTAAGCTATAAATGTTTTTTCCTTTGGTTGCTTTAACTTCTGACAGCTGTCCATAAAGTTTTGAGTTTCTTAAGTGTAAAAAGCCCAATCACATTGCATAGGAGTAATATAGCTGGTGTGGATGCCATGGGACAGGGAGAGAGAACCGGCAAACGTTTCTCACAGCAGCTTGTGAGAGATTTTAGGGAGCTGGAAAGATGTGGTAACCTGTTGACTATAAACAATTTGCAGGTGCTGTTTTTCTACTTTGTTTTTCTGTTTCTCTCATGGACAGTGTTGGCTAGCCAATAAAATAGAATCCATCGTACCACTCTATAAAAACCGAGTGGTTCTTTTGAATAAAGTCTTTCTTCGCCTTTGCTGCGATCCTGCCTCTCGCCTGTGTCTGCCCCGACCCCAGTGCACGAGTGACAAGGTGGTAACTCCAGATATTTGTAGAGACGGGAACACCAAAATCAACCTTTCAAAAAAGTATTACTTTGACTTCTTGCTGAGATATAGAGAGCACAAAGTAAGGTTACATAGCAAGAACTAGAAACGTTTAACAAGAAGGCAGAACAACAATCTTGATGAGGTCACAGCTGTTGTGAGACAAGTGTAGTGACTGCAGCTTGCTGAAATTGTTCCAACCCTTCTACCCTTCCATTTCCACTCCACTTTCCCAAATATATTAAACTGCATTCAACTTGATCCTTCCTTTTCACCTCTTCTTTGGAGACAAGATTAAAAGGCCAAACAGACTCCACTGAGTACCATGCAACTTCTCACTCACTCCCTCTCCTCTCATCCCCCATGGGGACAAGAATTGGAAAGAAAAGGTAAATCTAATGGGTTGATATTAGAACAATTTAATAATTGAAATAAATGATTATGATTATACTGATGATGCTGCTGCTGATGATTATAAGGGAAGGGAAAGAGGTGACAAAACCCAAGGAAAAAAAATGATACATGATATAAGTGATCATCAGCTGCTGACCAACACTCTGTCTGACCCTAAGCAATGATCAGTGGGGAATGTCCCCAGTCCATATAGTGGATATGATATTCTGTGTCATGGAATATCCCCTTGGCCACTTTGGGTCACCTGACCTGGCCATGATCCCATGCTCCCAGCTTTTTCTGGAACTCCTCACTAGCAGATCATGCAAAAGTAAAAAGTCCTTGAATTAAGGTAAACACTACTTAGCAAAAACAAAAACATCAATGTTATCTATTTTATTCTCACCCTGAATCCAAAAATTGTTAATCTTCTAAGAAGAAAATTATCTATTGCCCTGCTCAAACCAAGGCAGGTAGTAAGAGCCTTGTAGGGCTGAGATTCTCCTCACCTGTCACTTGCCAAATAAACAAAATGTGTTTACATATCCCAACAGGCAATATCAGAAGTTATTGCTTTCATTTCAAAGTCTCATAAATAAAGTTGTGATATTATATTAGGATTATTATTATATTAGTTGATATTATATAACAACACTTTTCTCCTTCCTGCATATTTTTAAATAAGCAAGCCACTTGGAGTTTAAGGAAGAAAAAAAATTATTGCTGACATTGAGAAAAGAATCTCTGGAATTTTGAGTGCCTAACCTCTGGAGAATGTTAAGGTTTCTGAAAGGAAGAATTAACATCTTCCTTCTGTGAGTCCTACATGAAGAGGCTTGGCTCTAGGAATGCACCTGCAATTCAACTATCTGGTATAGAATTCTACTCTCAAACCTGCAAACAGAATGCAAATTGAAATTAACCACTGTTAAAACACAGCAAACTTAAATCCCATTGTAAATTGATTTTGGTCTGGGTAAGGATTGGACTTTTGATGAAATTTCACTGTCTGTCTCCCCAGATGTATTATAAATTGAATTGTCATCATATTTGAAATATGAACTTGATTGTGTGCTTCTGTTTGTTTTACAAGGGGAATATTTTATGATTTGTAGTTTCTTCTCAAAACTTTCAACACAATTTCAGGAAAAATGTACATTTTCCCCTGGGTTTTTAAATTGCATTTAATAAATACTCAATAACTTAATTAGTTATTCTATATTATTCTTGTAAAAGACCTTCATGTCCATTCTAACAGGAATAACCTATAATCATCTATAGCACGAATAATTCCATTTTATGTGACTGTAGGATTACAACCAAGATCCTCACAACTGAGAATGTGGTTTTGTGGTGTGTTCTGATACTGAAACTCAAAATCATTAATTTTCAAATCAAAGAAGCTGTGATATTAACTGAAAGCATTGCTGAATACCATAGATCAAAATCAAGCTATTGCTATTCACATAGGTGTAAATAAGTTTGAGGCTATATTAGTGTATATATTAGTGTATATATTAGCCCTTCTTTAGTTAACAGAAACAAATACTTTGTTCAGAGTCCTTAATGATTTTTATTCAGGCAAAAGTGGAAGCAGCTTGTGTAAACCTCTTTAGAGAGGACAAAGCTGCAAAAGAGATGTTAAAACTTGAACAAAATTCCTGCTTTCCTCTTTTAATTATAAAAAAAACCATTTTTTTTTGCAGGGATACAATAATTTGTAACTTCACCAGTAAGAAATGCTGAAGGAGAAGGTAATTCTACTTTTATTTCATTTTTTATTTTTCCAAACTAGCATCAATATGAGGAAAAGAAGAGGTTTAAGTTCTTCTAAAATCATTATTGAGTTTTCCCATTACTGATTTTTACAACTGCTTATGTCCAGATAGGCAGGGCACATCTACATTGTTATAAATTTGATGATCCACAATTATAGCAGAATAATACTTCAAAGAAGGACAGCAAAAGGCCAGATGCTACAGTTTTATATGCTACAGGAAGAGTGTGTAGATCCATCTGTATCAAATAAATACAGGGTGTTTTTATAAGGCTATTGTTCTTCCATATGTTTCATTATGCAGGTACCTGAACAATTTACAGCTTGGGCTGTAACAACAACCTTTTTATGTGTGTGTACCAGTTCTGCCCACTTTCAAGGAAAAAGAAGCAGTTTAATCATAAAACTTTGCTGCTGGAGTTTGTTCCATTCTGCTCATGTTGGAGCAAATCTCTGGTTCTAAACCAAGAATAATAGGAAATATTGACAATATTAAAATTTTATCTTATTTCTCTACAAGAAAGGTGATAGGACAGGTCCTGACAGGTTCTGAGCATTTCCCATCATTGCAGAACAACCTATATTCCTGCAATTTAAGAAGCAGATCTTTTCAATGTGTTACAATGCCAATAGTAGTGATATTAGTATGTATTTTTTTCAGTGACAAAAGACATCTTCCTCTTAAATGTTTCCTAAGAGAGTATCAATAAACTCTTTCAGCCACAGTCTGAAGAGAATAAGGTCTTTGGTGCATTGCTATTATACTTTTGAATATACTCTCTCTTTTCCTTCTGTTTTCTCAATCAAGACATGCTTAGCAAAATTCTCAGGGGATAACTTTGAAGTAAAATGTCACAAAGTGTAAAAACAAGTCGAAATTATCTTAATGAAATGAAAGTTGAGGTCACCATGTAACTGGATTTTTGAGTTTGTGGAACAATAAGAACTTTGATGTTGACATTTATACCATAAAATGCAATGAAGGACTTACAATTAATCAGACTGATTAAAATGGATTATGATTTTAAAATTAATTGTAACTATTTTAATTAGATTTCTGCCAATCATTTTATGCTGTAATTGTCAAATCAGAACAGAAAATGGAAAAAATTCTAACTCATTTGATATCATATTTTTGATTGGTGTGAAACTTGTTATTATAAAATATAGTGTGACTAGATATGTCAGAATATGAAAAGGAAAGTGTTATAAAATTCCAAACCCTTGAAAATCCTCCATGCTTGTGAAATAGCTACAATTGAAATTCAGTGTACTTTTCACAAATTTGAATCTGATTTGAATTGCTAATTATTACTTTCAATTGTACTCTATTCTAATTCAATTATTAATGCAAATAAAAAATGATTACTTAAGAATTGCATATTCCAGAGATTAGCTGGTCAAATAAATCCACTAGTATAATCATATGCATAATAAACTGATATTCAATTTGGCATAGATTTTCTTCAACCCCTTTCCCCTTTATCAAAATCAATATTATCTTAAAGATTGTTGCAGTTAGATGAGAGTGTCAGTGTTGTGCATTTGATGTGATCTGCCCTATTCACAACAGAAAAAAAGGATATCAGAGATTACCCATTTGTTTATCTTTGGAAAAAAAGAACTTTCTTTTCAGCTGCATTTTTGAGTCTTTATCATTATCTATCTAAAAGCTGAATTTGATGGATTCCTTATTTAAGCTGAGAAACAGCCAAACTGCTGTTTTAAATTTTAAGGTATACGAGATTTTAAAGAAAGACTGCAGTTTAGGTAACTTAAACCTTTTGGAATAACAATATTTCACAGCAAAATAAAGCCATTTTAGTGTATGACAATGAAGCATTGAAAGAAGTGGCTTCAAAATAAAACCAATAGTATCTGTCATTTCAAATAATTCAGATTTATGCTCAGGTTTGATGAAAGTAATCAAAGAAAGAAAGAAAGATCTCCATGGTTTTACCAATCCTGTGTACTGCTACCAGAAAAGAGGACCAGTTTTGTTCCCATTCATTCTTTTTCTGTCCCCATTTGTCCAGTGTGTGTGAAATTTTCCTGACTTGGAAATCAGCATTAGCCTGGTGTTCTTTAATAACTCCACAGAAGCATAGTTTATCACAGAAAGGTCTGTAATGACTAAAGTCATTACATCAACATTTTGCTAATAACTTTAGATATATCACTTCTATTTAATAATTCAAGGAAAATGTGCCAAATAGTGATATTGTAGAGACTGCATTTTCAGCTTTATCTGCAACACTCTGGTTTAGGCAACCAGTAGCTTCCAGGAAGTACAATGAATATTAATTAAGTTTTCAGCTCGTGCTGAGATTTTCAATATGTTCTGTGTTTTGGGGAGGTATCAGACTAGTGCATTTATCCTCAATTAGCAGAAATGTCAGCTGGTTGATAAAATGAGTATAATCTGATGCTAATAAAAATTTAATAATCCCTTCTTATTAGAAAGGATTTTCAGTAGGGAGCTGAAATCCACCAATAAGGTTTCTCAGCAAGGAAGTACTTTTGATTAGAGAGAGTGATTTAGGTATTATGCGAAATAAACTTAAGGGTCAGCAGATAACATACCATTCAAATGCCTTGCTATGCACTTTCCATTCTACAGAAGCTTCAACATCTCACTGGAAATTTAAAGATACAGAAATTATACAAAGTGCACAAAGCAAAACTCTTCACATTTTAAGGATATTTTTGTGTATTTTCTTGGGGTATTAATTTGTTTTATCAAGTGTTAGTGTAATACAGCATCCTGGGAATCCTCTGCTGAACTTGCTCCAGTTTATCGATGCCTTTTCTGTCTTGAGGGTCCAAAACTGGATGCAGTATTTTAGATAAGCCCCTACTGAATGCAGAGTAAAGGAGAAAGTCACTTGGCCCAGCTGTGTTCCTACAGACCAGGATATTGCTGGTCTCTGCTGCAGTCAGAGCATGCTGCTGCCTCATGGTCAGCCTGCTGCCTACCAGAACAATTGCTGCCTGTTCCACAGAGCCCCTTCCCAGAGACCCTAAAATGAAAGTATTTGAAAGAATTAGAAATTGCTCTATCTGTGATTGTTTAAGCCAAGCCAAGAAATTGCTTTTACATTTAGTTAGGTTTATGCACCAGGTAGCCCTGTTTCATACATGGCTAAGTGAAATCTAATATTTCAGTCTAAAGAATAGTGTAGAAGTTTGAAAAATATGTATGCTGAGCAGCTCTCCTTCGTTGTGTAAAGTATCCTTTTTTCCCTAATATGAAAATTGGAAGTTAAAATAAAGTAGTGATGTTGCACAATAAAATTTCTATTCATACACTTCAATCCTACTCATTAATTCTAATGTTGTTTGGAAAAAATCCAATGCTAACATAAAGCAAAGAGAAAAACAGTTAAAAAATTAATTCACTATTAGGAAAATAAGGAGAATTTAAGTAGTAAGTGCAACTCATAGAGTGGAATTTTGAACTCGGAAAAAGTTTTTTTCATGGAAGAAAAAAGTCTAGTGCAACTTTCTTCCTTTTAAAGTATGAGTAAAACATTTAGTGCTTTGTCCCTTGAGAATTATTTTTGTTTGTTTTTTAAAACCTGTGAACACCTTCTTTATTAAATGGAAAAATGACAATGATAAGATATTTACAAAACACACACAAATGTTTAGGATCCATTCTGAAATCACTGTAGTACTGTTCCATTTAAAAACCTTGAAGAAAAATCTTCAAAATTTCTACTGCAAAGCAATGGATTGCTGCTGTACTTAGTCAAGACTCACTTATATACAGCAGAAAATTAGCTGTTCAGACAGTTGTATGGCATTTTAAATGTGAAATCTATTGTTGTCAGTGTTGAATAAGAATGGAAGATATACTCCTTACTGGGTAATGTTAATGGTAACAGGGGATTTTCATTTTTCTAATAAACAAAAGATTGCTTACTAGGTAGTTTTGTAGAGATCACTGCCAGTATATTTAGGGAAACAGCATCTCTTGAGTTAGTCCTTAAATTAATTAAAGAAGGTTCTTTTATGGTTTTATTCATCTTTAAGGGCAAAAGAGAAGGAGTTTGGAGAAAAAAAACATTAAATTAGACCATATATTTTAGAAGGTTTTAAAAGGAGTGGCTATAGGAGCTGAAGAGCACCTAGAAATGAAAAAGAAAAGTTGAGTTCTTGATTGCCAACCTATCAAAAAGGAGCAGAAAGTAAACTTGGTAGTGGAAAACTGCTGAAAAACATTTACAATACTTTTTAAAATGTGTTTTTTGTAAACTTTTCCAGAGTTTGACAGATATAAATAACATTAATTCATATTTTTATTTGAATGTTTAGTGATTTATTTCTCTGTGTATTCTTTGTCCCTTTCTAGAGGCCTCTGCAGAACTCTGTATGGCCACATAGAAACACAGATGACATCTCTCTTTCTGACTCATGTATTTCTCTTTACATGACTCATTTCTTGCTTAAACTGTTCTGTCCAACACATCACAATAGCTCATCAGGATGATTAATTCAAATACGTTCCAAAAATATCCTTTGATGCAAAAAGTATTAAAGCATCAATCAGTCAGCCTCTAAATGTGATTTATTAACCTTCCAGAAAATTCAGTGATTTTCAATTCTCATTTACTTTTTCTGCCATGAAATAACTGCTACAGACCTGATCTCTGAAAGAAAAATATGTCTAATTTGCTTTTTTATTCAGTGGGCACATATGTTTAATGGCTTTTACTATTAGTGGGATAATTAAAATATGACTCCTTAACTTCCTTTGAAGAAACGCCAACATTAATTCCCAAATCTTTGTACTTTTCTAAAAAAGTTGTTTTAAAATGAGCTTTTTCATAGAAAGAATGTGGGCAGATCATTTTATTTACTTCACTAGGGATGTAGGCTAAGTTCACAGAAGATTCCATTTTGATTTTTTTGTTTGAAATTAATTTGAAAGTGCTGGTTGCACTGAAAAAACCCCTGCTGGTTTAGGCTGGTTGAGGCATGTTCCACAACATAATATTTCAAAACAGTGTTTGGCTGACCTAAGCCAAAGGAAATATCTGAGACCTAATGGGAACAATTTACTGCAATGAATCTGCTGTCTTTATAGAACTACCCAAATGGTTAAATGCACTAAAAATGCTTCTACCTATCAGTGTCACAAAATACAAAATACAAATCAGTGATTTTTATTACAAACATCTATGGTGCTTCAATACCAATTATTTCTTTCTCTGAAACTGAAGACAGAAATATGATTCACAGGGGGCAATTCACCTACGTAAGTACAGGTGGGGAGTGCTGTGTGAGCTGTTTTAGAGTTTCTTAGCTGACAGAGGGCAGATGTGGCCCAAGCCTCCAAGAGATGTGCATACTTCTGCAGGAGGAGCCAGAGCCTGGACTATTTACCTTCTGGAACCCCAAAAGCCACTGGGTACTCTTCTTGTTCAAGCAAATTTAGCCCACAGTCTTTATGCATGGCAGGATTTTACTCTGGTAAGAGCAGGTGGCATTAAAGGTCAGAAGATATATTCAGTTCTCACCTCCTTTAAGAAAAAAGAGAAAAAAACCTAATATCTTAAAGGCTCAGATATCACTGTAAAAGCATTTTTCTGTTATTTATGGCCCAAGGGTATATCCAATTTTTTTTTTTTTTTTTTTTGTTTTTTTTTTTTTTTTTTTTTTTTTTATGCTTTATCAATCTCCCATTTTGCCAAGTTTTTACCTAATTTTAAGGCATAGATTTCAGGCTCGTGTTAGAGATAAAACCAATAGCAACTGTTGTATAAGCTGCCAAAAGACATATCTTTGATTAAACTTGTCTCATTTATTATGTAAAAGATGCTTAAAAGGAATACTATTATCTAACTATAGTAGAGTGCTAATCTTTCAGAGATTAAAGGTCTGATCTAATTCACAAAGAAATCAGTTTAAAGGTGCCCAAAGAGTTGAATAAGACATGAGCAAACCCTGGAGATGATAGGAATAAAATTAATAACATCATGAAATAGCAAAAAATATTCCTTTGTTCTAATTGTATTTTAATTGTGACAGACATTTTTGTAATGCTAACAAAGTGAATAGCAAAATATGGAAATTTCCATTTCACCTGTTAAAAATTTTCCTCGTTAACTCAGAGGAAATATATTTTTTATGAAATATCATCTTTTTCTCTAAAATTATTGTTTATGTATACACATATACACAAAAATATAATAAAAACACTCAAACATAAATATGAATAAATGAGTTTAGGTATTCTCTTTAGCCTACAGTACTAAAGGCTAATTACTATATGCATAATACATTAATTAGATGGGGTATATGTGCCCTAGTAAAATTCCATGAGAAAGTGACAGAGAGATATAAGAAACACCCTGGACAAATACTATCGACTGCAAGTGCAGATAAATTGTGTTCCAAATCACAACCAACAAGGTAGTTAGAGAGAACCTGTTGAACATTCAATTTTTTAAACAAAAGTCAAAAATATTGTGTAATATATTGTAGGGTTCCAGCTCGGAAGTTCCTCACTTGAAAAATTTATATAACAGTTTATATGTTATTTAAAACTTTTGTCTATATCCTAGACCTAATTTATTCTACCTCATCTGAGGCATGTAACTGAGGTATCTAGGAGAAAGATGTAAATGCTCTGATATCCTTTAAATTGTGGCTTAGCAAATCTTAAATATTTAAAATTACACCTTAAGTTGATTGTGTAGATTATATTGATAACATATAAGACTATTCAAAATAAAGACTGGAAAATACCATTTGTATTTTTCATTTTACTGGGCATTAGTAGTGTGTTGTATTTATGTATTTTCAGTGAAGTTGAAAGTTGATGAGACTGACATACTTTGGATCCTCTCACTTTAGATTTTGAATGATTTTTAATCAGTTTGATGCTGAGAAAAACATAACAAGAGTGAGTCTGAAATGAACTAGATGACTTTTTGATGATTTCTGGGAAAACTGTATTATCTTGCTGGAGCATTTTACCCTTTTCATACCACTTTCATTTCAAGTGTACCTAAAGATACCTAACATGTTGTAACATTGTAGAGATCATGTTTTATCATAGAAACTGGATTTAACCTCTTTTTAGCCGTGGTTGTATTTGTCTTTTCACATTTCACACAAGAACCATGTTCATCAGAGGATAAAGGTGATATACCTGTTAAAGACAGAGAAAGGTTTTCAAATGAAATAAAATCTTGGTTATGATACACATTGTTCTTATGTTTTGCCTCTTTCTTACATCCTTAAAAACTCACTGGAGTAAGAGAGGTTCAAAGCATTTTAATCCTCCTCCTAAGAGAAAATATAATTATTTTTTTAAAATCTTTGAAAAAAAGTAATTAAAAAAAAACCCTAATAAAGTTAAAAAACCTCATTTATTATAAACTTGGTTCTCTTCAAGCACAACCTTCAGCCCCTGAATTGTGATTTAACTATCATTTCATTACCGTGGTTGCCTACCAAGGCAGATTACGTAAGTGTGGGGAGGTGCAGAATTTTCATTCTTGCATATGTAGGTGTTGAAGCGTCCTTAGATTCAGATTTCCATAATTATACGTATAATGGTTATAGAATGTCTCTTACTAGATGGAGTGGGTGGACAAAAAACAACCTTTCAGGCATACTAAAGCTTATTTAGATTAGGCAGGGTTTTGGTGAACACATGAAACACTGTTAAACACCAAGTGAGACTTCTCATCAATGTTCAGTAGAGATTTTCCTGCTTTCTCTACTCATGTTGCAAGGGTAGAGAGCTCAGATAGTCTCCAACCCTGGCCCATGAAGCTACTTTAAGTAACTGTGGAAGGAGGGACTGTGAAGTTGTCAAAATGAATGAAGCATATAAGGTGAAGGATAAGAGTATGAAAACACAAATGCAAAACAAAATCACTTGCTCAGAAATGAAGGAGATACTATAGGGATTTTTTTGCTCAGTATCAAGGAAAAATATGTAGTACAAATAACTCAACCCACCATATAAACATAATTTCAGGTATAAAAGTTATTTTTTTAAGTAAATTTTGACATTCTAGTTCTTCAGGACCAGGTTTGTTATGCCTGTAAGAGCTCATGGTTCTCATGGCTACAACCCACAAGACTCTCTCAGTTTTCTTCTCTGTTTTCTTGATAGTATAGAGTAGATAGAGATGTTTTGCTAAATACAGCATATTACAACAACAGTTGCAAGCTAAAAGACCTCAAACAGCCAAATGCCTTTGCAAATCCTAGTAATCTTTACATTTTAGTGCAGTACTGGGCCAGACTGCTCAGTTCCTCAAACTGGTGCTGGAGAAGAGGAGGCTTCAGGGTGACATAAATGCAGTCTTCCCATCCCAGGGAGCCTACAAGAAAAATGGAGAGGGAATTTTACACTTGTATGCAGTGACAGGACAAGGGGGAGGATAACTTTGAAGTGAAAAAGAGTACACTGAGATTAAACATTAGGAAGAAAATCACTGCAAAAATGGCAAGACACTTGGAACACATTGCTGGATGCCCCATCCCATGGTTAAGATTAGGCTGGGTGAAGCTTTGAACAACCGGGTCTAGTGAAAATTGTCTCTTCCTGTGTCATAGGTTAGATCTGGATAATATTTAAGATTCCTTCCAACTCAAGCCATGTGATTGATGAACATAATTTTGATCATATTTTTGCAATGTTTATTTCAAAATGTTAATGAGAAATAAAAGCACTACACATTTTTATTTTTATAATTTTGAAATACAGAGCAATAAATACATTTTGTTATTGTTCATCAGTGTGGATGGGAAAATGGAAATCTGTAACAAACTAGCATATGGTCAATTATTTGCAATCATATATTCAAACTACACATATTTCATTTCCATGTTTGCAGAAATAACAAGTTCTGAAGTGCTTGTGTTGATTTGAAGTTATGCACAAACTCAGAAGCAAAAATGTTGCTTTACTGGTCTTGTAAGCATTGCTATGGATAAATTAATTTAGAAAAGGTAATGTGAAGTAGTTAGCCATTGTACAAATGTTATTGACAAAAGGTGAGTACATTAAAAAGTCATTACCGTTATATGTAACTGTATATATAACTACTCACAGAGTGCAACATTTTTTCAAATAATTGATTAAATGCCTTCTTTTTTGCCTGTATACTGGCTGATGTTGTTTTAGCAGTTTTTTGATTTCCTCTACTGCTGATAATTTACAACAGGTGGTTTGCTGTGCTGATCACTGGGACTTAGTTCTCTTCTCCTTGAGTCCCCAGTTTATATATTTTAAAAACTCATACAATTTTCAGGAAGGATCATTTAGAGCTGATTAAAATGTTGACTCCTGATTCTCAATATATTAATTCAGAATAGAGTGCAGCTAACAACACATTAAAGAAAAATGTTTTCTTAAGAGGTCATCTCATAAAATCTTCTGGTTAGACTCCTCTTGGTACACTGGTTTTCTTTCAGCTGAAAGTGACACACAAATTAAGTAAGCAGATTTTAACATTTCAAGTGTTTTTAAACATAAAAAAATATACTTAGAACTGAAAAAATAGATCTGCAATGTTATCTTGTTTTTTAATTTACAGTTTTGATCTCCTGAACAAAAGACCTTTCTTATCAAATTATCACAATTATCACAGCTTACAAAAATATAAAAATATACAAAACATATTGAACAGTACTTATATATTTCATACTGTTTTTCCCCACACATTTCTTCAAAATTGATAATTTTATTTTGTCATCTTGATTATTTCAGTTCATAAACAAAAGCATTAAAAAAAGGAATCTGAAAAGAATTCTACATGATCATTTTCTTTTCTTTCTCCGAAGAATCCAATATATGCTTGCAATTTTGTTATTCCTCAAAATAGTACTGGATCCTCTGCTTTCTCTTGACACACTAGGATACATTTTGTGTAGAAAAATGGCTACCGACTGAAAAAAAAAAGTAAGACTGAGAGTGTATGTATAACACAATAGCAGACATCTTTGAAAAGGTACTGATTTTTGGAGAATACTTAATGATAGAGACTGAAGTATAATTTAAGTTTGATTTCAATATTATGTCAGATTTTTAGGAATCCTGTCTGTTTTAAAAAAGAGACAGGGAGTGGAAATGACTCTTGAACTGATCACGATTCTTATCAGGATTATTCTTCTTGCTTAAAAACTGACACAAAATTAGACTGAATTTTCAGACTTGCTTCTTGTCAAGTTTTGTTTGTCTTCTACCCTGAGATTATTTACTGCTGATGTCCTCTGCTCTGTGAATAGTAGTGCATGTAGTGTATATATTTGTCTAATATATTTCTTTCCTATTTTAAAGTCAAGAAAGAAACCCACATGTTTATAAATATGCTAGTTGAGTGCTCAGTTTGGTTTAGCCATGCCAACTTTTTTTGCTGAGTTTCAGCAGATCAACACTGCTTCATTCATGTGCTTTGCTCCTTAAAAAAATGGTAAACTCTCCAAGGCCACAGAGCAAGAATGACATTAGCCTTGAAGATTAATGGAATTTCTTGTAGAATAAGGTGCAAATACACAAGTTCTGACCGTAAGTGTTCATAGCTATTTTTATGAATCAATGAATGCAACATTACAATTAAAGAATCAAAAATGTATACACCTCTGTGAAAAGGAAAAGCTAAAATAAGTTTCTAAGTGACACAGAGTTATTTTTCAATAATCAAGATGAAATTTATTAGGTGCAAAAACTATGTCTATTTTATATTAAATTTTTTTATATTACTTTTTATGTTTATATTATTTTTTAGTTTATGTTACTGTTATTTTATACTACCTTTATTTTATATATAGGAAGTTTTATGTAAAATTGCAAAATATGGGTCTGATTCCACTTTTCTGCCCTTTTTTCCCATCTACTGAGTGCAGTATCTAGAGACATGAAGTGGTCTATATCTTATTCACCTGTATTGCACTTTGTCTTCTATTATGTTTATGCCTCCTGCTTAAAAATGGGAATTCAATCCCATATCCAAAAGAGACAATTCTAAGTAAAAGGAAAAGTAGATACAGCAGAACCTAAACCTTGCATTTTACTTTATTAGGTGAGATCATTTTAGGAGACAATATATCTATAGCTTGATCCATTATAACAATAGTTACAAAATGAAATTTCTATAATCTGAAATGGTGGATACTGAGGAAATTAGTACGTGAACCAGGCTTTGAGGGAAGAAATGGAGAGGTGGGTATTAATGATTAGGCACAGAAATGAAAATAGGATTCATAGCTGAAAAATTACTTCTATCAGGTTTACCATATATTTTAAGGTAATTGCCATTACTACCTGTGATCAGTAAGCTAAAAAAAGGATACATCTAAACCAAAGTAGCAGATGGTCCATGATCAGTAGAAAGTCATTAATTACAGACACCTGCCCAGACTTATTTCATTGCCATTACCTTGTCAAAATTCTGAGAGAAATTCAACTCAATTTTCAGCACTTCAGTGAATCAATGGTAGCAGCGTTACAAAATTGGCCATGAATTGTAAATTTGAAAATAAAAGGGCAAACATTATGGAACTAATTTATTGTCCCCAGTAATAAAGCGGAATGTTGATGCAATTAATAATGGGCAAAAGAGGTTTACGTCAATGTACAAGAAGTCATGATGAATTAAAGAGCAATAAATTGTTGCTGGGCAACTGTACATCACCAATCGCCACTGCCAATAACAAATCCAATATTAAATGTAAAAAGAAGGACATTTTTAACACCATGATTTTATGTTAACTTCTAGTGATTTTAGCCATTGTAGAGTCAATTACTAACTCTCATTTGAAAACACAGGCAGTCTGCCATATTCAGAGCAAGTTTGCAGAATTTTATCATCCATTCCGAGTTGAAGTTGGACTTCATGTTATTTCAATGTGTGAAAAGCGTTAATTATTGAAGTGCAGAAATTGAAAAGTTATTATTAATAAATTTTTGGGGTTATTTTCCCATAGCAAGGATAATTTGATTTCTAGTCAGCCACCATCAAACAAAATAAGCTAATAAGTAAATAAATAATGTTATTAATACAGAGCAAGGAAAATGTAGTTCATAAACTTCTCTCATCTCAAAGTTTAACACCACGTAACCATTCATTTTATGCATGGTGTTAGAGTGTTTCAGGAGACATGAAGCCCTATGATCATTCAAAGATGTAAAAAAGAGTCATGGTCATTTTTTGCAACAGATATGCAGTCCTCACCAGATTAAGTTGTCTTTCCTACTTTGAACTTCTTGCAGTAGTTTCTTTGGTCTGCATTCCCACAGAGGTCTAAATATTCCCTTTCTGTGGAGCCAAAGAGTTTCTAGGAAGCAAATTTGAGAAATTCTCTCTTACATATTAAGTGACCAGGTTTGTGGAATCCAAATTAGCTGAAAAACACTTTATTCACATCTTGGTGGTGAATTTTCACACACCTCTTTTCTTTTTTTTTTTCCTAATATGCAACCTAGACCTCCCACAACACAGCTTCAGGCCATTCACTATGATGGAATCTTTCCTTTTCTGTGAATAATAAAGAAGTTTTTGTGGGAAGGGTAGTAGTGTTGGGAGACTGACATTGATTTTCCACATTGCTTTTGAACAGCCATACTCACTGAGTTCTTTGATTCATGCAAATAAATTTATTCCAAAGGAGTTTTGCCAACATTGATCCCTGATTCCCCAGAGTTTCTTAATTAATCAATTATAATTTAGGGTGTCTCTGTTTTGTTGAGATAATGGTGTTTTTTGGCATTCTGCAATAGTTTCTGGATTTCTCTTTGTTTTGCTGGTGCATTTATTTATTTTTAAGTAAAACTGAATATTTTCAGACATAAATAAGAAATATTCTCCAGAATAGTCATCATACTCCCACTGTTTTTCTAATCCTAAAAATACTTGATATGAAAGACCTGTTATTTTGTCTAGTCCATTTCTGACTTCATTATTGTTCCCTGAGTTTTATCAACTAGCGATTTTTCTATTTTTTTTCACAATGACAAAGATCTTCTCCACATATACATATATACGTATAGAAAAAGGTTGGTTTTGTTTTCTATATCATTAAACATGCCACTATTTGACTATTCCACACCTTCAAATTATATCATAACAACAATGTTAATCACTTTGAAAAATAAGGAATAAAGCAGGACTAAATGCATTTAATGTGATTTTTCTACTCGCAACAGGTGGAACACAGGAAGGTATTACTGGATGCTACTGATAATTTCAGGATTTTTGACTTCTCGTAGTATTTTCAGTCATGTGAAGAAGTTTTCCATGTTTTAAAATAAATGCCTTGCATAAGTTAATGTTTTGGTAAGACATAAAGTGAGACCAAGTTGTCTCTCAAATTTGATGCCTCTCAATTTGCTTTTTTTTTCCAACTACCATATGTGTCTAGCGAGGTTCATCCTTTTGCTACCAGTGAATTCACATAAGTGGGAATAGGCAGGTGTTTAAAAGGAGTCACTTTCCACCTGTTTCTGGAAAGATTTGAGTGTTGTGTCTGACTGCTACATAACTAACCATTTATAGGGATACACCCTATTATTTTCCACTTCCTTGTGCAGGTACTTATCATCTTTCTTTACTGCTTCAAATAATCATGAAGTAAAGCAACAACAATTACAAAACACAAAAAATGCCACATTCTTTCATTGCTCTACTCTTATATTTATTTATTTTGCCAGCTGTATATTCAGAATGCAAATTTTCATAAATTCCTCAAATAACATCAGATATTGTACGTAATCATCCACCTGGTAGAAAATAGCTAAATAAAGAGAATATCCTATTTCATATATTGTAATAAAATTAATGACAGCAGTATCTGGGCTGTTGAAAAAATAATTGATGCATGCAAGAAAGAAGGAAATGAAGTTGGAAGGATTTGAGTCTGGTTCACCAGACACTATGAAGAATTTTTTTCAAACAAAAGCTCTTCTCACTGTTGTAAAATCTTCTGCACTTGGAATATGTAAGACAAGTACAGGGAAAAAAAAATCCAAATCTTTCCCGAACAATTCAAGTTTCCTCTCAGATAGACGTTCACAATGGTAAGTGTCTGCAGGCTATCATGAAACAAAACAATTTAGTAGTCTCCCATTTTGGTTAGATTTTTCATATTTCTCATTTTACTAAGCTAAAGTTGCTTCTGTTTTCATTCTGTTTTTAAAACATGGACTTTCATTTTATTTAAAAGTTTGATTTTTGAAAGCATAGTTAACACACAGTTAAATAGTAATTGTATCCATTTTGTTTGATTATGAATGGTTCCTGCAAGTTTTGCTATATTCTCTCATGTAGGCTTAATTTTTCTCATATATATGAAATGCCTAGAGCTAAATAATTTTAGAAAACCAAACATACCAATAGGCTCAGCAATCCAAAGAGTCCAAATCCTCATGGTATCCATAGGGTAAAATATTTTTAAAACGTTTGCAAAAAGTTCTGGTAGGAAGAACATCCTGGGTGGCCTTAACAAGAAGACAGCCCACAGGCCTGGGAAAGTGATTATTCCCCTCTCTTTCACTCTCATGGTGCTGAGGCTGAAGTACTGTGTGCAATTCTGGGCTCCTCAATAGGCAAAGGACCAGGCTGGCCTGGAGGCCATTGAGTAGTGGAATTTGAAGACCTGGTTGAAGGAGAATATAATTGCTGTTTACAACTCCCTGTTTTTTGGTTGCAGGAATGGACCATTTTCAGAGGTGCAGCGTAAAGAGGTGATTACAAGCTTAAACAAAAAAAAAATTCCATGAGAATAAAGGAGATGAGTTTTCCACAGAAGTGTGGTTATGCATACAGTCAGAGGCCCAAGGAGGTTGTAGGAATTCCCACCCATGGAGATTTACAGAAATTGACTGTAAATATCCTGGACAATGTGCTCAAACCTCACATGTCATTGAGCAGTAGCATGAATCAAATGATCTCCAGAGCTGACTTCCAGCCTAAAACCTTCAATAAGTCTATGAATTCAAAAAGACCATGTAGATTTTACAGAAGCTTTTGCATAGATTAATTTCTGGGAAAACACCCAACATTAAAAATATACCTGCATAACCAATAAGTGGTTTTTTTTATTGTAGAACTCAAGGCATTTTATTCACAGACCTCATTCTTGCTCTTATAAGCCACAAGCTTCAGTTCTGAATCCTTATCTCCTGAGTGCTAGGGAGAAACTGTTCTGCTTATACCACCAAAAATGATGTTTTAATATTGAATCAGAGTTGTGTGCTTTCAATTAAATTTTATTAATTCAGTGAATACCTATGCTATTTCAACAGCACAAATCCTGGATTGCTATTAGAATTTCTTTATGATGGCTCATTTCTTTCTTAACACAATTCTTATTTCTCTGTCCTGATCAATACTTTTCAAAACCAAAATAAAATTTTTAGCAATTAGTGTGAAAATATCTCTCAAGACTTTTTTCTTTCTATAAAGTTTTAATTAAATGGGAAACAATTGCAAAAATATAGATAGAATCCCTCTCTAAAAGAAAGATTAAGGGAAAAAAATCCATTGGAAAATGACATTTTCATTTCTTTACAATAAAACATTATAGGTTATCTTTTGTCTTTATTTGACTGCATACAGAAGATTTTGCTGCACTCTTTTATTTATTTACTATTTTAATACAAAAATATCTTTTTTTATTACCATTGTTGTTATTTCAAAGAGCATTTTTTAAAAATTGGGAAGGTTCATTATCTTGTAGATTGTCCTAACTTTTCTCAGAATTTCAATTAAGAACTAAGACTACATGAAATATTCTTTGTAAATATTATTTACTCTTTTGTTATTTCATTTGTTTATGAAGAATCATGCTTACATATGGTGCTAAAAAAGTAATTACCAGAATATAAGATGCCATAGAGAAAAGTTGACACAGTAGGTGTTATTTTAATTCCAAATGGTCTTGATTTACAAGTCTGGTTAATAAATTCACTTCCAATAGTTGGAAATAGGTAACATTTTACATATAGTTGACATAAAAGGGAATCTCAAGCACTTTATATTAGACACACACGACAATCGTTGTTTTGATGGGATCTTGAGGTTTGCTATATGCATGTAAGGAAAAAAAAGGTGAAAATTAAAAAGATAAGTAAGAAGTGATATGCAATACAGCTGTCTTAAAAGTTTAAATGACGTTTCAGTTTATTTCAAATAATGACAAAATGTACTATAGAAGTTAATGCTGGGGAAAGTCAGCAAGCAACTGGATAGCAGCAGTGTTCCAACTGGGGTGAACTTTCCACTTCTTACAATTATAATAATATAACAGAAGCTAATTTGGAAATAAGGAAGGGAATAAAGTTTATTACACTCTTGAGAAATGGAAAAGTTCTTCTGGCCAAAGCCCATCAGGTCACTTGAAGTTATTCGAAAACTTAGTATACTGATGTATACTGGAAAAATTATTGTGAAACCAGCTGTTTTACAGAGATTCTGTAATTTTTATATCAATCTTTTTAGTTCCTGAAAACATAGATTTTATCATGTACTCCATCTTCAAAACCAGTCTGCTTTAATAGAATCAGACAGTTATGAATTATTTAGATGACGATTTGACCCTCTTCTTCACTTTATAACTTTCTTGAACATGTTTTGCATTTAAAAATCATTCTCTTATGGCTGTCAACATTTGAGTCTTGATCTGACATGACCTACTTGTATGCTTATTATCACTACTGTGAGTAGTCCATGGAGTCATCTCATTTAAGTATTCAGCACTGTAAAATAAAATATTGTGAACAAGTCTTATGACCTGATTCTAAGTATGTGGAAATAGAGCTCTCAAAAGAGGATGGCAAAAAGAAAAATCTGGAAAATACAACCCTTATCTTCAGAAGTTTGTGTTACTGGATCCTGGGAAGGAACACTGGATCATGAGCTCTTAGTTCTCTACTGTAACGGAAAATCAGAATGATAGAGATGAAATCAAAAATAGAAACCATTTTAAAAATGGATCAACCCCTTTTTAAAACTAGTTGTGTTTTTTCTCAATCTTCCCTTCTTAAGGTTGCTCTGGGAATTTACCAGTCTTTACACAGCTAGAAATCTTGTCCTGTTTTCCATCTTCAGAGTATGCAAGGCTGATTACATACTTTTTTTTTGTTCCCTAATTCTCTTGCTAGGTTCAGGAGTTCATCTCAGTCTCTAGAGCAGCATGCACTTAAACAGGAAAGGTTTTTTACTATACCTTGCTTTTTTTGACCTTGCAGCTTTATAGTGCCAATGACTGGAAATCAAAGTGTGAAAAAATTGTCAAAATTTAATTCATTATTAATGACTAAAACAAGATTGAAACACACCAGTCTTTCAGCTGTTGCTGAGCAGTGCTTGCACATCATAAAAGTATTTTCTTTTCTTTTTCTTTTTTTTTTTTTTTGGAAACTTTTTCCTCCTCACTTCATTTTTTTCTTCCTGGCAGGTAGGCCAGATGCTGGGAGGTGACACAAACAGCTGACACCAACTGACCAAAAACCCACAGAACCACAGGATTTTCTGAGTTGGAAGAAATCCACAAGGATCACCAAGTCTGAATAGAAAGTGAGTGGCCTGTATGAGGATCAAACCCACAAGCTTGGTGTTATTAGCACCATGACCTACTATTTGATATAATGTGATATCATACTCAGGAAGAAAAAAAAAAGGAGATCTGTAAAATCATTCACATGGAGAGGAAGAGCCCGAGGTCCCAGTTCATGTCTGGCAAGCAGTTTTTCAGAAAAGGACCTGAGAATCCCGGTGGACATGCACTTTAACATGAGCTGGCAATGAGCCGTTGTGGCAAAGAAGGCAAGTCATGTCCAAAGCCATATTGGACAAAGAAGTGCCAGCAGGCTGAAGGAGGTGGTCCTGCCCATCTCTTGAGCACTGGTGAAACCACCCCTGGAGTGCTGGGTCCAGTTTGGGCCCCTCACTACAAGAGAGACAGGGACTCACCAGAGAGACTCCAGCCAAGGGCCATCAGCATCATGAAGTAACTGAAGCATCTCTCCAGTGAGGAAGTCTGAGAGAACTGGGACTATTCAGCCTGGAGATGTAAAGTCTTGGGAGATATCTTACAAGTACTTGGAGCAAAAGGGCATAGTGGGTAGAACCAGGCCCTTTTCAGTGGTGCCCAGCCACAGGAAAAGAGAAAATGGTCACACACTGAAACTTGGGAGATTCCCTGTGAGATTGGTTGAACACTGGCAAAGGGTTGCCCAGGGAAGCTGTGGAATATTCACCCTCGGCAATAGTCAAGAAGCCATTATCAAGCCGTGGTCCTTGATAACTGACTTCAGGTGGCCCTGACTGAACAGAGTGGATTTGAAGGGGACTCAGATGATCTTGAGTCCCCTTCAAACGTCAACTACTCTTTGATTACGTGAAAATTCACTAAGCACATGAAAATGTAAGTAAAGAAATTGCAAAATCCAGAAAGTTCGGTAATAGAACAATGTAGAAGTAATATAAAGGCTGAAGACAAACTGACATCATTGTTTGATGAATGTGTTCTGCCTTTGTGCCATCATATCCAATAAGTACTCTTTATAGTACCCTGATGCAGGTTCTCTAGTTCAATATATACCATAGTTTGCAAATACCAAATTTAAAAACTTGAATTCAAATGAAAATCAGTCTGATTTTTGCTTTGGTACATATAGGTGGTTTTGAAAATCTCACATTCTCTTAATGTTTGCTGTTCTCATAAGCTGATCAAAACAAACCCTCCTTAAATTTCTTCAAGACTCTCCTTTCCCCTAAGTCTGTACATATCTTTTGCTTTACAACACATTTTTTGTATTTCCTTTTGTATTCCTTTTTTCACATTATCTCATTATGGGTAGCAATCCTTTCCTTTTTCCACTTTTTTTCCCTTTTGAGATTAAACACACAATATCCATTTTCTAGGGAACGCTTTCACTGTTAAATTCTTTCTAAAAGTCACTTCAGTTGCAATATACAAAACAATACCAATATTAGTTTAAGAACTCTCCACTGCATTTCGTCTCTAAACTTCTCAGCGTGTCCTCCTGTCATCTTTGTTTGTCTCTCTAAGATTTTAGATTCTTTGGACTACAGATTGCCATTCATTCTGAGCAGCTGTTAATACTTAACAGTTAAGGAGTAATATTAGTTTGAGCTTTGGTTTCCATTTTCATTCAAGACACTCCATATAGACAAGAATATATGTATTAGTATGAGGACAGGGATTAGGTTTCTCATTTGTGATGGGCTAATGGCCCTGTAGAGTGATTTGTAAACCTGATTATACCTAGTGATTGATAATGCTTCATTTATTTCAAACAGCACAGTGCCAAGACTAAAAGAATCAGCCAACAAAAACACCACTTCATCATTTAGATAACTTATATCCACTTTTTTTTTCCACTTTCCTCTGTATTGAAATATTTTGAAAATAAAGTTCTTGAACAAAGAACATCATGGCTCTGATTCAAGGCTCTTCTTTGCTGAAAATTATTCATGCCCAATAGAAATGACATTTTAGTTTTAGACTGCCAAAGTGAACTTTATTAGTGTGTCATTAATCATTGTCTTGGAGGTGGCACCTGGGGAAAATGATTTAGTGGAGATTAGAGCACTCAAATGTAACACTGAAAATATCACATTTATTTCCAGTATCAATCAGTCAATGAAACACGTATTAACAAAAAATGACATTTATGTACATTTAAATCTGTTCATAACAAAGTGCACTGCTTCATATTCAGGAACATTTTCTGACTTTTCACATTTGATATTGAGTTTATAGTTTATATAAAAAATACTGTTATCAATGTAATATCTGTAATAGTACTGTATCAATTTAAAATGTATAATAAAACAAATTTGAAAGAAAATTTAAATTGGCAAGTTGTTCCAAACAGAACCATTTGTTGGAAAAACAAGCTTTAAAAAAAATCCTCCTTTCCATATAGTCTACAGACATTGCTTCATAGATAATACTTAACTTCAAAAGTCTGAAAATCTGTTCACTTTTTCAGACTTTTCAGATTTATTTAATAATAAAAAAATATTAAAAAATATAATAGTACTCAACCAAATAATGAACAATTTTTATTTTGAGGAAAAAATCCCCAAACATATTTAGAACATCTCCCATGGAACAGCTGGCATCAAACTAATGCCATATTAATTCTTATCTTTCAAAGAGAAACAGGCTATGAATAGCTCATTTAGGTATTGTGACTCGTACTAAATAATAAAAATCCTTTTTTTTCTTCACTCTGTGTTTAACATTTCTCTGTATCTCACCTTTACCAGGCTCAAGGTGCCATAATCTTATGGCTAATAACTTAACTTCCTTCCCTTTATTTTCCCTGAGAAGTCATTGTTAAAACTGAAGATAGCAGAAAATCACTCTATTCCAAAGAAAGTACTGTAATATTTTTACTACAGGATAAGAAATTCAGCTGTTCTACTCTTTAGGCTTTGAAGCATGAAATACTGTCCTGATGCAAAAATAAAAAAGGAAATCTGTTACTAAGAAAATAAATATTAATTCACCACAAATTAAAACCAAGCATATATGGGGTATTCACATGTACAGATTTAAAAAATCTCCTGCACATCTGTACATATTCAATACTTTTATTTTTAATTTTTTTTTATATTAATGAAAGTTGTTGTTATTAGATTCTTAGTGGAAAACCCAAAAATTCTCAGTATGTTGTGCTCTCTTCTGAAAATGGATTACCCTCTCTATTCTCCCCTCTTGCACTAAGGTAGTTGGTAGAAGCATAAATTCTCACCAATGTCAGAGAAGCAAGTCTATAAATAACAGTATATAATAAATATTACAGAGGTGCACACTATTCCGTAGTTACTCTAGCACAAATCTGATTTAAAGGTTGTGTGTTTCATGTATGTATGCAATTCATTTAAGGATATTGAAAATACATTTACAAATAGGGAATTTTAAATAGAATGCTCTTTTGGAGAGAAACAGAATGTTCATTTTCAAAATGAGTGGCTACTATGGCATCTGTAAAATATAAATGATTCAGACCTCTTAGCATACAGGGGCAGTTCAAGAAAATGAGAATGAATTGGTATCTATGACATCCATTCAGAAGGTACAGCCAAAAAATAATATTAACAGTCTAGTTACTCTAGTCAATACAAATGAGCTCCCTGGTGCTCCCTGGAGCCCAGATATATTTTCTTTGCTACACTTAACAGTAAGAATTGTCACCACACATCAGCAAATTCACAAAAGGAGCAGTTTGAATAACTAAAGCTACAAATCAAAGATTTATTTGTGAAATAAATATTTTTTCTTCCTAAAGATAGACCCTTATTATCTACACAACTGCTTTTCCTCATGCTGGCAGCAGTGGTACTATAGGAAATAAACATTTGTGCCTCAATGTGGGCTCTGGGAGTATGAAATGTCTAGATGAAAGACAATGAGAGAAAGTACTGGAAACTACAAAGAAAATGAGTTATTTCAGAACTAAGTCATCGGGAGTAGAAGTTACAACTTGAAGTCTGATCTCTCTAAAGCAAATATTTCCTAGATGTAACTTTCACTCCCAGCTTTGAAACCACGTTTCCTGTGCATAGGCATCTCACCACTGACAGTGGTGTTTCAGGATCAGATGAGGGCAGGATGCTCTGTAGGGAACAGCAGCAGAGCTCATTTAGTTGCCTGTCATTTCAACCAGACACAGGCTTCCCTTACTGCTGAACTAAGTTGTCCTTCACCACAATAGAAAAGGCACAACTGCTCCCAGATGTAATGCTCTTTCCTTTATAAGGCATTGGAGTCTTTCCACTAGCTCCAAAGAGCCCATCTTGAACAACCATTTGGCTATATAAGAACTGTAAAGTTTGTAAAGCAGAATGCTCCTAAATAAAGGTGTTGTATGAAAAAACAGTAGAGTTCAGAACAATATAAACTCTTAAGGAAGCACAGCAAACATTAGATTTTTCTAAAAGTATGAAAGAGTGGTAGCAAGAAGCTTCTTTGGGACTATGCTTGAGTCTTTACAGTGGTGCAAAATGATTACAGAACCAGCACAAACAGAACAATGCAGACAAAACCACAAACAACTGCACTTAAACAAACACAAGAATGCACTTATGGAGAAAAGAGTTTGGGTTACTGAAGCTGGAATCCACCCCCAAATGACAAGGATCAAGAGTATCTCCTAGTTCTATAAGTATTGCTATTTAACAGAACCTATTTTGCTTGAGATAGAGATCAGGAATTCACTTGGAGTACCATTATAGCAAATGTGAAATCGAGCGTGGATGGAGGCAAATTGCATCTGGTTGCTACAGGTTACTACAGCAACCTGTAAAGGTTGAAAAAGAGGTTCAATGAAGTCAAAAGTCAGGAAGCTGGCATTAGAACCATCTTATTTGTTCATTTTGTATTATTCTACTAGACTAAGATACTCCTGATGTTCCAAACACAGTCAAACTAAAGGCATTTTTTCTGTCTGTGTGTGATTTTGCTGCAGGACTATTAAGTGTTTAATACATCAAAATGTATTTTGTTATACTGCAGGCTGAAGTAACTTGCTTTTTAAGTATTTATTAATATAGTTGTGAATTAGTAATAAAAAGGTTGCATGGACTGTAACTTCAAAATTTGCATTTGAGGGCATATTGGAGTTGAATGCTGATATGCAAAGCAGAGTATTTTGCCTTCTACCAAGCTCTTCTATTTAAAAAATTGTGTTAAGGTAACACCAATATCCTTTGGGTCATTAAATAAAGGTATTTTTCCACTTTCCTAGAAAATCTGAGAAAAGGTAAGTAGTACATTGCTGATTTTTACATTTTTCTCTGACCCCTCCTAAAGTCACTTAATGCCTGATGCACTACTCTTCTCAAAAGAAAAATGTCCTGATTTTTTTTACTGGGAACCTCACCTCAGTGACTTTCATCTTTACAAGTTTCAGAGCTGCAAACACTTGTTTTGAAAAACAACAATTCAGCAAAATATTGATTTATTATTGACTTCCTACTTATTGCTTAGCTTTAATATAGTAGCCATAGCTACCTTTGATTTGTCTTCTTATGATAACTTGGGGCATGCATTAGAAGTGTGCTTTGCTGGTCCAAAAAAAGCTCTGCATTTATATGACTGGAAACATACACAGCAGACAATGACAAGAAGCCAGTTCTGGTACAGCCATGGTGAGATGACTTTTGCAACATGTTATCATCTGGGGAATATCCAATAACCCTTCAAACAGAGATACTATTTGTGAAAAATGTACTGAAATAGTAACCCAGTCATTAAATGTGTGGCAAAAAATAAGAAATTAGAAATCAGATCAAAACAGAGGTAGAAAGTGCCACACCAAGATCAAGAGAGATTTGGGTATGACTGAACCAGCTTCCCAAGGAATATTCAATTTCTATCATAGCAATGATTTAATCACATTCACCAACATGGGAAGGTAATCACATGTTCAACTCACCTCCTGCTCTGTATGAAAGTTTTTTCTTTTTTCTTTCAAAAAGTGAGGTAATCCACATCATATTTTTGTTGTCAAAATGATGTGCACTGAAGTTACTGGTTTAACTTTCAATTCTTAATATGATCCTTGTGCAACTTAAAATGATGTCTTAACTTCATCGTGAAAGTATTTGGGGTTGAAATTTCTATAAAGAGTGAATCTTTACAGAGGAAGTTGTGGACATCTTCACAATGCAGATTCTGTTCTTCTTCCAGTTTTTATGCTCAATTACTCTAAAATGAAACTCAGACCTGTAGATTTACTTCAGTAGAATCACAGAGGCTTTAAAGGAGTGTAAGCGGATTCAGAATTTTGCCCACAAATCATCCTCTTTTGTTTTATACACTAAGGAGTACAAGACAGAAATTGGAGATGAAATATGAATGTCTAAAAGTAGCTTTTTGTCCAGTGTGGGCCACTTGACTTTGGTGGCATTAATTTTCTCTTACTCACCATTTCACTAGACCTCCTGCTATCTTCTTAGAGGGCTGAAGAAAAAAAACCATCATATGTAGGATGATATAGGATCATATCATTGCAAGCCAAGGAAAAACTGACTGAGGGTTTTACAGAAAGTATTTTATTTATTAGAGCTTACATTTTTCATTTTTCAAGTATGTTAACACCCACCAATTTTTTTAACTAAGGCATTTTTTTTCTCTAGAGTAAGCAGTCCAATAGACTATATTGAGCAATACCATGCTCAATGTGGTGTGTGGCAATGAGGTAACAGAAGATTTCCCAAATGAATATAGAAAAGGAACATCTTGCCTAACTAAACTCTTTACCTTTTTTTAATAGTTAAGAAATTATGACAATGGTAGCTGAAATGAGTGCATTCACTGGGACTTTCTTAGTCCTTTGGTAAGTTATAGAGATATGTTTTATTTTCTTTTGGCAATCACAGTAAAAGAGATCAAAGGATCAAAACCTTAATATAATTTTTAAAAATATCATTAAAGATGTTCTCGTTATCTACGGGAAGCCACACTGCTCATGTCCTACCATCAGATCAGGGAGGGGCACATAGATGAGAAGGATCTACCAAACACATGATAGAAAATCACTGCTTAAACCTTCTAGTTATATATAAATGTCTTGGCAGTTAACAACTTGTTGATTGTTCTGATGATTTAGAACTTTGAACACATGGTAAAGGAAGGCTGCAAACATGAACAGGACTTCAGGTTGGCAAGACAACAGTATAATCAGCTTCACACATTGCAGATGGAGTCTAACACTGGAGGACTTAAGGTATCACCCTTACAATTTCAAAATCTAGTATGAAGAAATTGAAGGAATGCAGCAGGTATTCAAATTCTTAGGTAAATTAAAGTGGATGGCAAAGACTAAGCCTAAAATGAGTACAGGGTACTATGCAGAAGTTGATACAGAACAATAGAATATAAAACAGGGAAAATCTTGCCATTTTTCAATCACAAAGAAAACACTTAGAGAAAGATAGGCAAATACAATTGCTTTAGCATAAAATTTTATGGAATTTTTCATTATATTGATTTTTCAGAACAATTACGCAATATGGGCCTAAATTTCAGGAATCTAGGATTAAAAGAGACCTTTAAGAAGAAAAAAAAATTAAATTTCAGTGCAAAAGCTTTTTTTTTAAAAAAAAACTGAAACAGGCAGTCCACTAAGCAACATTGCTTTCTTCCTTTTGGTTGGAAGCCATGCGAGACTGGAAAATTCCAACTGATGGTGTCACATTATCATACTTTGCTACTTGTGTTCACATGTCAGGAACAAAACTATGAGATCTCTCTTGCCAAATATCCCTTGGTTGTCCTAGAAATTTGGGATTTTATGAAAGATTGAATTCTTGTTCATTTTGTGAATATTTCTATAGAGAATTCAGCTCTTAAATTCTGAGTTTGAAAACAGAAATTATCCCACTGTAGTAACTCATAGATCAAATGTGACCCTGTGACATCATGGTTCTACCTATTCATATATTTCCTGTTTTCTTTGGTTATCTTCTAAAGAGATGAATGGCAGGATTTGACTCATAGGGAATTGTTTAGCCTCTGTATTTGCTCAACATATAAAATATATTCCCACTGCATACTGACTGATGAATTAAAGGACTTAATAATTAAATTTTAAAACTAATTAAAGCTTTATATGTTACATGCATCGACATTGTCACAATATTTACTCTATGGATTTTTCTGAATGCCAGTGAGAGCTCTGCTATGCCTGCTTACAAAATACATTTTTGACCTAATTTTAAAATAATATAAGTAATAATATTGGCCCACTCCCAAAGACTGTGCAATAAATAATTCCTAAAATTAATTATGTATAATAAATTTAAGATTTTGACAATGAAGACCTTATTGAGATTAAATAAGACTGTTTTTAGTTTGTTGGATGTAGAGCATTAGTTCCAAGCACACTGGAGCTTCCACATTTAACACCTCTGAACTGTCAGTACAATGGAAATGGAATAGGCAAATGTTGCAACACTGAGATTTTCTTAATTCAGCAGAAAAGAAAGATGGTTCATGACTTTTACTGGAGCTGTGCCATACAGACAGTAAATTAAATAATTTCAAGACAGGAAAAGTGCACCAACTTTCTTGGTAGTCTTCTTTGTCTGCATATAGAAAGATTATTTATGATAAAAATCTGGAATAGTTTTGAAGTAACACAGAATAGAAAAACTGAGTTCTTTGTGAGGAAAAACATGAAGCTCTGCAGCTGCTGCAGTTTGAGATTAGAAAGGAATTCTTTTCCTAGAAAGAAACT